>NW_022262837.1:197116-252116 GCF_002021735.2 Oncorhynchus kisutch
TTATATTTTATTGGATTTGACATCGAATGTATTGCGTTGTATTTGGTTGGTAGCTAGCTAAGTTAGCTAGTTTGTAGGTAAATGTTTCCCGCAGTCCAAAGGCGGTGGCAAGCAATCTGAATATCAGCGCGTCGTGATCACGACAACTGGAGTTGTACAGAATTGATTGGAATTCACAAATACAGTTTTATCAGAAACGAATTGAATTCATTTTTAGCCAGCTAGCCATGGTGGTAGCAGGCTGCGCCATGGCCCGGACACTCCCCGCTAGCTAGCGTTTGCTAGCTGCCGAAAACGAGGTGATTTGCTAGCTAGGTCAACATTCCGGCGCTTTGACTCATGTTAGTGGTCGTGAGAAACAACTGTCTAGTTAGCAACCATTGATACAGCTGACTGGACGTTTTGCCCTGTTACTTTTCAATGGGCTTGAACTGGGAGACATTTAAGTAACGTTAGCAAGCTAGTTAAGACTAATGATGGAGAGAATTTTTCAATCAAGCAGCTAACGTTGGCTGGCTAGCTAGATAATAGTAAGAGGTTCCATTTTTGCTAGTGTCACTAGCTACGTCGAAATGGATGGCAATAGCGCAAACACTATCCTACGTCCAACAGTAACTTTAAATTCATCAACTGATTTTATTGTAAATAAAGTAACATTTCAATGTAAGATGCCCATTGTAACTAAGTGGATTTGTTAGCTAACATTATCAAAGTCAACTAATATTGTTTAATTTCGTCAAACGTGATAGCTGTCAATAAATCAAGTTTTGTTTTAGCAACTGGGTAAAACTATTTTACTGGACGTCCAAGTTAAACAAAGACCGACAAATTCCTTAGCCGTTGTGATTTGAGAGGAAGTTGAGGAGGAGCTTGTCTGAAATTTGAGTCGTTGTTGCTCATCGGAAATTCGGGCAGACTGAAGTGGACTTGGTTGTATGTGGGGGTGGGGAGCTATAGCTCGCTGGTGGAAGATTTTTCTGCTCTTGCCACCAATTTCTAGTGAAACACAGCGGAACTACTCCGGAAATACCCCACGTTGTTTAATCGGGATCATCTCATCTTGATATTTGGAAGAAACGTGCATAATGTCTTTGCCTTGGACATTGTAACGTATCTTATTGTTTGTTAGCCTACAAAATATTGACAATACAATAACGTTGCCACGGATATTGCCGTGATTCATCTACCCACTAACATTTGCATACTTTCCCGGAGGGTTGGTGGCTTACTAAATCACAGTAAGTTATCGAAACTTCGGTCTTGCAAGGTATGACACATACCTCTGTGAATTCATTGTTTCTGAGAATGAAATTGAGGTTTGGTGCCGTACTTAACTTTTACAGTAGACTGATGCTGTAAAAGTTGCAGAATGCAAGGGTATGATTCATGATTGGTTTCATGTCAAGCGCAGTTAATAAGAAACCAAGTCAAAGTCAGGGAAACAGTTCAATTCGTTGCAAGAGTTCCAGTCTATTTGCTTGGATTTTACTACAGTCAATGACGAGTAGTAGCCTAATACAGTAAACAAGACTTGTTTGCTGAGAATGTTCTTGTTTGACATTGTCATATATTTTCTTTAATCATCTTTTGATTGGTGGTTAGTTACAATCTTAGCTGCAATTAAATGGCTAAATGCTCTAAAATAATTTGGCCATGGTAGCACAGTAGGCCAAACTGTGGACCAGGAATTAGTAGTTGTGACTGCTGACCGTGCACATTGCTCTGAGGGGGAGCGATTGTGTTCTCAAATTCAGCTCACAATACAGCTTTCTCTGGTAGTTTCTCTGACAGCCACGTTCACATGTTGCTACGTTTAACCTCTATTTAACTTGGCGGTTGTCTTTTTAAACAGACATATGGTTAGGGAACTCAAGATTATACCGCTTGGAAATGTTCATTGTTTATGATCTCCTCTGAATTTCTCGATTGCTTTCCATATGTTTACCATTATGTCGGTAGGCTTGGTTGTATCCTAGATAGGCAACCTTTGCAAATTCATCTATGTTCCTCAAACTATCGCTCTTCTGGTGCTCTAGGAATCCATGTCCCTTGAAACAGCCTATTAGGTCCCAGTGTCTTTAGCCCAGGGCAATATGGTAGTGTTTTCAGCCAGACTCCCTCCACCACAGATGTCTGCTGTTTTGACTACTAGCCTCTTAGTGCATGCATTGCAAGCAGATGTGCTGAATAATCTCCATAGAAACTGTGAGTGACTATTAAACATGGGTATGAGGACAAGTATCCCATCATAGCCCCTTAAAGTGCAGCCTCCTAATCTGTGATTCATATGGCACTTTACAGTTTAAATTGAAGCAATCAGATTGAATTGCCAGGGATGGTTTTGGCTCCCATCTGACTCTCAGTGTAGCTACTGCTCTACATGTGGGTTTTAACTTGCCCACCAGAGGGTCTGGTGAGATCCTGTTTTTGTTTTTTTGTGTGTGTGTGTGGGGGGGGGGGTACTGTAGTAGAAATGACTAACTTGACTGGATTTCATTACCTTCTTGTATAACCTAAAACACAGTTGTGATGGTATCTCTGCTAATGCTGCAGCAAGGTGTTTTGTTGGGCTGGGATGCTACCAGTGTCACAAAATAAAAAGGTTAATTTCAAATAACAAAGCACAAGTTTCAGTCCTTTAAAAAAGTATGTAAAATATTGTGTGCTATAGCTTGGAAAATACATTTGACTTTGGGTGACATTTGTTTCCAACATTATGGCTGTTTTCTTAAATATTAAATCCACTTCATATTTAGTTTCCTTGCCACGATACTTGTATGGTGATACTGGTATACTTATGGCCCTAGGTCCAATGCAAAACACTGTCTGAGGGATCATGTTACGTTCATAGATTTGTTTATACATCACTGTCACTTGTGAAGCTAAAGGATTTTGATAGTGCTATATTCCCTACAGTGCTTTTTAGTTCAGTTTGTCTTATTTAAATATTTCAGCTTTCATTTTGAGTTGTCTGAAATGTGGCGTATAAATAAAGCTTGATTTGCTCTTCTAGAACCCAGAATATAGGGTCGAACAGAACTCTCTTTGGTATTCTTGTTTATTACTCCAAGGGACTGTACTTAACAGATTGGTAGCACATCCTCAAATGAAGACTGTCTTTGAAGTCCCCCCCCCCAATTCCCCACTGTTTTTATTTGGCCTCCATTAGTTTAGCTGCCAAGTTAATGCTTCATACATTTAGCTACCAAGTTAGCAGTTCATTTGATGTCTAGGTAATGCAGCCCTGATTCTGTTTTTCCCTCTGCTGGAATTTAGCTGGTCCAATGAAAAGGTTGCTTTGTGCTATTTGTTTTGGCATGAGCTGAGGTGGAAACGACTATGAATGAACTTTGCTGTTCTGTTACTTTCAGATCTGGAAGCTGTGCAGGCTGTGGGTTTTGAAAGTAACATGGCTTCCCAGTGTAAGTATTCAGCTTTTTAGAATAACTTAAACATTGCTACCACTGATTTAATTCAACGGTCTTCCCCTCTGGTTGAACTGCCTCAAGTAACCTAACGCTGGTTGTTTTCTAATGTCTAGCTGATCTGATGGAGCTGGACATGGCCATGGAGCCTGACCGGAAGGCTGCAGTGAGCCACTGGCAGCAACAGTCGTACCTGGACTCTGGTATCCACTCAGGGGCTACCACCACCGCCCCCTCCCTGAGTGGGAAGGGCAACCCAGAGGAGGAGGATGTAGATAACCAGGTGCTGTACGAGTGGGAGCAGGGCTTCTCTCAGTCCTTCACACAAGATCAAGTGTCAGGTAAAAAAAAAAAAACACTACAATACCATGGGAATGCTTGACTGGGATTTTGAACATGTCACATGGTATGAAGTTAATGGATAGTAGTTAGTACTTTATTCTACTGACAAACCTCAGCTTTGGCTCCTTTAGAGGAACCTGGCCACCATCTTAGAGAAGTGGCTCTGACCTAACCTCTCTCTCCAGACATTGACGGGCAGTATGCCATGACCAGAGCCCAGAGGGTGCGTGCGGCCATGTTTCCAGAGACCCTGGACGAGGGCATGCAGCTCCCCTCCACCCAGTTTGATGGGGCCCACCCCACCAATGTGCAGCGGCTGGCTGAGCCCTCTCAGATGCTGAAGCATGCCGTGGTGAACCTCATCAACTATCAGGATGACGCCGAGCTGGCCACGCGTGCCATCCCTGAGCTGACCAAACTACTCAACGATGAGGACCAGGTGCGTACAGCTAACCACAACTGGCCCGCTTTGGTCCCCAACCAACTAAGAAATGCACCTGACTTAATAGTGTTATATAGAGTCCTGACCTCTTCTCCTGTCTTCATTCCTCCAGGTGGTGGTGAACAAGGCTGCAGTGATGGTGCACCAGTTGTCCAAGAAGGAGGCTAGCCGCCACGCCATCATGCGCTCCCCCCAGATGGTGTCGGCAATCGTGCGCACCATGCAGAACACCAACGATGTGGAGACAGCCCGCTGCACCGCCGGCACCCTGCACAACCTGTCCCACCACAGAGAGGGTCTGCTGGCCATCTTCAAGTCCGGGGGCATCCCCGCCCTTGTCAAAATGCTTGGGTATGTCGGTCAGCCCCTGGACTGTAACCTGACCGGCCTCTTGACTTTCTAAGTTATTTTTAAGATGAACTGCACAGAATCACTGATCTACAAGTCCCCCTGCATCACACTAACTGTTCATTATGTGGTCAAGATTAGAGGTTGTGTGCAACGTCTTGCTCTAACTCAGTATCCCCCCCCTTATTTCTTTAACTCTAGCGCTTCACAGCTGAGTCATAAAATAATCAAAGCTTGATGAGTTGGTTATCAGCTCTCGTGTTAAGGCAAAAACCAAAATGTGCACCCTCTTGGGGTCCCCAGGACTGAGTTGGGGGAAATGCTGCTATAACTGTTGCTATAACTGTTCTCCCCTCAAACAGGAGGGAACAGTTACAGTTAGCTAGTTTCTCTGCCATGTAGTTACCTTCCTGTGTTAGCCTTTGGTACCTTCTAACCTAAAACTGTCTCCTCAGGTCCCCAGTGGACTCAGTGCTGTTCTACGCCATCACCACCCTACACAACCTGCTGCTCCACCAGGAGGGTGCCAAGATGGCCGTGCGTCTGGCCGGGGGCCTGCAGAAAATGGTGGCCTTGCTCAACAAGACAAACGTCAAATTCCTCGCCATCACAACAGATTGCCTTCAGATTCTTGCCTACGGCAACCAAGAAAGCAAGGTAAGGAATTTAAATTAAAATCAGTTTCATTTACTGATCTCTTGGTTTTAGACATCTTTGATGCTTCGCTCTGTCCCTTAATTCGGGCATTAATTGTGATCCATCTTGGTGTATTTTAAACGTCTTTGATGCTACCCATTCCCAGCTTATCATCCTGGCCAGCGGTGGGCCCCAGGCCCTGGTCAACATCATGAGGACATACACATATGAAAAGCTGTTGTGGACTACCAGTAGAGTTCTCAAAGTGCTCTCTGTCTGCTCCAGCAACAAGCCTGCCATCGTAGAGGCTGGTACGTGCTACCTTTTATTTGTGGACCTTATTGATTCTGCCTCAGGTAAAAAAATAATTATATATATATATTATGCGCATATTGCAAAGTGGGTTCTTGCTCACCTTAGTTCAGTTGGCTCTCCACTGATACTCACAGTGAGCTGGGCTAAAGGCTGTGTGTTTCTCCAGGTGGTATGCAGGCTCTTGGTCTTCACCTCACAGACCCCAGTCAGAGACTAGTCCAGAACTGCCTGTGGACCCTCAGGAACCTGTCAGACGCTGCCACCAAACAGGTGAGGAGCCGTCCCCCACTAGTACACCTCTGTTCCTCTTTCCTACACCTTTCCTTCCTGAATTCTTCCTACATAAGAGCTCTCTTTCTGTCTCCCTGCCTTTTTCCATGGAGAAGACGACCTTAGCTGAAGTAGATGTGATGCAGGTAAAAGTAGTCCTTCCTGCCTTTCTGTGTTGGAGCTGTGGCTAGTCAGAGCCCACTTCATCTACAGCCCAGCTCATCGTACCCTTACAGTTCAGCTGACTTACTAAAGGCTCATTAGAGTAAAGCGTTAAACCCAACTGAAGAAGAGGAATTAGTGTAAGCATCTCTGAGAAGAAGCGGTCAGTGTAAGGCTGTCTGGTGGTTAGCTGTGTTGGTCTGGATGAGACATGCCGGTGTATTCCTTTCCTCTAACAGGAGGGTATGGAAGGTCTGCTGGGGACCCTGGTCCAGCTCCTGGGCTCTGATGACATCAACGTGGTGACGTGTGCTGCCGGCATACTGTCCAACCTCACCTGCAACAACTACAAGAACAAGATGATGGTGTGTCAGGTTGGGGGGATTGAGGCGCTGGTCCGTACCGTGCTGCGTGCCGGAGACCGCGAGGACATCACTGAGCCGGCCATCTGCGCCCTGCGCCACCTCACCAGCCGCCACCAGGATGCTGAGATGGCCCAGAATGCTGTGCGGCTTCACTACGGCCTACCTGTGGTGGTCAAGCTGCTGCATCCCCCCTCCCACTGGCCCCTCATCAAGGTAATGTTTGTTTTATGAAAATGGGATGTGGCCAATCAACATTTGTTTCCACATCGATGCAAGTTAGTAGCAGAACCTTCATTTGTAGACTGAGTTCCCTGACTTGGAAATGAGTGCTTGTTTATTTAAATGAAACGGTTTACATGTGATCTCTTCCTTCCAGGCCACTGTGGGCCTAATCCGTAACCTGGCTCTGTGTCCAGCCAACCATGCCCCTCTGCGTGAGCAGGGGGCCATCCCCAGACTGGTGCAGCTGCTGGTCAGAGCCCACCAGGACACCCAGAGACGCACCTCCATGGGAGGCACCCAGCAGCAGTTTGTGGTAAGACACACACAAGCGTAACATACACTTCCACACAGTGCATCTGTCTCCCAATAAGCACAGTTTCCTCAATGCTCTCTGTAGTCTCTGAACTAACGGTTGTCCTGCACCACAGGAGGGAGTTCGTATGGAGGAGATCGTGGAGGGCTGTACTGGAGCTCTGCACATCCTGGCTAGAGACGTCCACAACAGAATCGTCATCAGAGGACTCAACACCATTCCACTCTTTGTCCAGGTAAGACCTCTAAGCAACTTAAATGTACTGCTCCTCACAACTACAGAATTTGGATCTTTCTCTTTCCAATTTGAACTACACAACTTAATATATATATTTTTTATATATAACTAATCTGATCTTTGCAACTCCTGTACCTTCCTCCTCTCTTGTTGCTGCAGCTGTTGTATTCTCCAATTGAGAACATTCAGCGTGTGGCTGCAGGAGTTCTGTGTGAGTTGGCCCAGGACAAGGAGGCAGCGGAGGCCATCGAGGCTGAGGGTGCCACCGCCCCCCTCACAGAGCTGCTTCACTCCAGAAACGAGGGCGTGGGTGAGTTAACAGGCCTCTGTCTACAACCAGCTCTGTTGGCGCCTCAGAACTCTTATGATTGTTAAGCCCACAAATAAATGCAAATGGCTGCCATTCTAGAGCTATGCAGGTCTGTCAGTCATGGGAATTCTAGAATATCTATGGTTTATTAGGCCTCTGTCCAGAAGGATCTGTCTAGCTGGCCGTTGGTGCATTACCTTCTATAGATGGTTAAGTGAGACTATTCAACCCTGTTTGTTCTCTCCTCAGCCACCTATGCTGCTGCTGTTCTGTTCCGTATGTCTGAAGACAAGCCCCAGGACTATAAGAAGCGTCTGTCTGTGGAGCTCACCAGCTCCCTGTTCAGGACGGAGCCTATGACCTGGAACGAGGTGCGCTGCTGTTCAGTCACTTCTGTCTGCTGCGTCTCAAATGGCACGCGGCTTATGGGCCCTGGTCAGAAGTCGTGCACTATAAAGGGAATTAGGGTGCCATTTGGGAAGCAGCCTGGGAGACAAATTACGTGAAGTGTCATACTTTAAAAGAACTTTAAAGTATTAGATGTGCTTGGATCTGGAGCCAGGATTCTGTATTTACTAAGGAAGTGTCTTGTGTTCATGGCCCATGACACGACTTCTGGGCAGAACACCTCAGGGCTATTAGTGATTACTGTCTGACGTGATCCTCGTTCCTGATGTTGTGTTCTCTTGTCATTCTCTCTCTAGACAGGAGATCTGGGCCTGGACATCGGCGCTCAGGGAGATGCCCTGGGCTACCGTCAGGAAGGTAAGTACTGTCTCATGGTGCCTTGTCCTGGTGTGCAGCTCAGACTGCTGCTCACATAACAGCCCAGCTCTCAGCCAGCACCTGGGCTCCTCCAGCAGCAACCCCCTGACACTAACTCCCCCGGCCCCACTGTGCTAGCTAGCTAAAGCTTGCAACTGGTCAGCAGCACAACTGTCCACTTTAGCTTGGAGACCAAGTAGTTTGGATTTGTAGTGGCTTTGTCTGGATTGGTACTGTGATTGGCTGAGAATTATGATTGGTTGTTTTGATCCTACTACTGTGTGGTGCTTGTGTTAATAAGCTCTAACAAGTGTGTGTGTGTGTGCTCCCTCCCTCCATCACTTCCATTGGCAGACCCTAGCTATCGCTCCTTCCACTCTGGGGGATATGGGCAGGACTCCATGGGTATGGACTCCATGATGGACCATGACATGGGTGCCCACCACCCCGGCCCTGAATACCCAGTCGACGGGCTGCCCGACCTGGGCCACGCCCAAGACCTGATCGATGGGCTTCCCCCAGGCGACAGCAATCAGTTGGCTTGGTTTGATACTGACCTGTAAATAGACTACTTTTTAGGTAAGGAGCTGTGTTAAGACTAGGCACCACGGCTGTGTTTGGCGGTGACAGGCTGGTGCATGCTGGGACTTCTACTACTGTGGCTGAAGTTTCTAACTCTGCTCTTCTAGCTTGTCTTCATGCTCTGTGGTCCCATAGTAATCCTCTCCTCTTCTCCAGGTGTATCGTCTGATCTGAATGAACCTGCATTGTGATTTGGCTGGAGAAGTTGCTGGGAGGTTTTTGAAAGTGGGCTAGTATCTCAGAAAGTGCCTGACACACTACTGAAAGCTGAGTTTCCTATGGGAACACGTGGAGTGGAAGTAAAACTTTGTTCTGGTCTTTTGTGGGAGTTAAAACTGCGTTAAAGGAATTCCTGGAGTGGGTTACTCAAAGAAAATGACGCTGAAGAGTGGATCTAAAGATGGAATTTAAAACCCTGGTCTGTATTTTTTTACATTTTATTTTGTATGATTCTTCAGTCTGTAATGGTACTGATATAGCTTGTTATTATACTCGCCTGTCTTTTCTGCACTCATTTGTATCCATTTTAAGTCTCTCGTAGTGTTAAGTTATAGTGGTAATGCTCCAATTAAAATGATATGGTGTAGAACACTAATAATCAGTTGAATTGTATTCTGATCAAGTGTAACATTGTGTAGCTTTTGTATAAAACCAAGAATTGGAAATGGTCCAAATATTTTCTTGCTTTAAGTGTGCACTGTTTGTAGTGTCACAACTGTTCCAAAGGGTCTGTGGGGAGGGCAGCAGTTTCTTTTTTAAATGTCTTTTAGTTGATAGCTGTTCAAGGAGGTGAAAAGAATCCCTAATTATTGTAGCCTGCTGTGCTTATTGGAGACATGGTCATGACATGGCTAAACAATAAAAATGGACTTGAATTTCAGCTCTGTCTTGGTGGTTTATGGAACTGACTAGTTTTCAGGTCGTTAGGCTACATGGGGGGGGGGGGGCGCGGTAAATGTGTCGTTTGTGCAAGTTTAGAGTACATCTCTAAAAAAAAAAATCTAAATTTATTGTAACGTGATATTAGAATGGAAAGCGAAACCACAATGGATGCTAGTTTTATTATAAAGCTATAGAGCAAGGCACCATAATGGAGACACGGTTTATGTTGCTGATCACTGATGTGAATTATGGTCCTTCTCGAAGCCAATCCATTGTTGCTGATGAATCAACATTCTAGAATCTAATCCCGGTCAGGATCTCCGCTGCCAGTGAAACCACAGCAACATCAGCATGGGACCTGGGAAGAGATGAAGACAATGGACAGATTTGATGAAGATCTCTTCTCCCTAAATCATTACATGGAGCCAGTTAAACTCATTCCTGTTAATTCCATCAGCAGAGCACTCTATTGAACTAGGCTTTGAAAAATAGACATACTTCTTGTAGCCTAAATTCAATTTCAAACACTGCTCTCATTTCTCCCATCTTCAAAAGGCCACATTTTTAATTTGTAGTTGACTGACTTGCCCAATAATGTAGAGTCCTATGTTACGTAAACTTTCAAGAGTTGGACAAACTATGCACCTCCAGTCCTCTCCTGGCTGTCACTGGCAATGAAGCCTCTCTCCCCCCCCCCCCCCCCCCCCGGTTCAGTAAAAAGCTGATGGATGAGGCAGGAGAAATGTAATCACTCGATTTCAGTGCTATTGCTGCAAGAATTGACATCAAAATTAACCTAGTGTTTTTACAGTACATTATTTTTGGTGGGGTAGGACAGTTAGAACAAAGCCCATGAGGCATATTCAAATGTATGTAGCAACTGCTGATTGCCCCTTTAAAAATCTCAAGAAAAATTCCCCTTGGTTGCCATGGTGAGTGAGGTGGTGACGTAGTCCAGCAGTCACACATGGAGAGAAGGTTGGAATTTCACAGCCACTTTGCCCCAAACCCCAATATTGTCCAAAGCTCTGCTTCATAAGCCTGGCTTGGCAACTTCAAAGGGATTGTTTTTCCATTTCAGGAAGGGAGAGAGGGAGGCCTCTAGCAGCCCAACAATGGGCCACTATCCCCAGTTCGAGACGCAACGGGCTCAAGGAATCTTTCATCGCACAACCCTGCCTTGGCCTCCCACATGAATGGATCAAAGCAGAGCCCTGAGGACAAAGCTGGAGTTCTAGAGAGAGATCAGAGTGGAGACTGGAGAGAGTCTGAATACACACCTGGCAGAATGACTCAGTCTCTGAAGAACATGGACCAGCTCTTGACCCTCAGCTGAGCTGTACCACAAACTGTCTGTAGTAGCTGGGATCTGGGAAAAAACAAAGACCGAATGACCAAGTACACACTACAAAAACAATGGATCAGGTTTCACAACTCATATAGCCTTCGGGTTATATTTCTATAGGATGTAGCCAGGCATAGTTAGTACTGAATGAACAGACAATTCACTCACCGGAGCTTTAAAAGCTAGCCTACATTGGAGCACACAAAATGGAGGCAGATAAAGGAGGAATGTCTGTGCTAATGGAAAACAGGTGTGTTCCCTTCCCTGCCTACTGTTACATTAGAGGCTCCAGCCTTCCGCTCACTGCTCCACAAGCATTTAAAGGCCTACTACACAGCAGGACCGCAGCAAACCTGCTTTCAAATGCATTTTTTCCCCCCAAATGTTTGTTTGAGCATGCCTGGAGAGCCAGATGGGCAGGGTTCTGAACTTTTGGTACTATTCTATTGGTTCCCATTGCACCAGGCAAACTCAATCAAGCTCAGATAAAGTATTTGAACCCAGGTCTGGTTCACAGGAGTTGGACTAGAGTAGACATCTGACGTCACGTTGGAAAATCAACAGCAGCAGGGAGACAAAGTGCTGCCCCTATACTGACATCTGGAGCAGGTGCTTTATTACATCTCCTTAGTCCAGCTCAGAAACAGGAAGAGGTGGGGAGACAAGGCAGCCAAGGACTGGTTCCCACTTGACAGGAAAGAAAGGAGTGTTTCTGCCTGTGATCTCCAGCTTAGTGTATAGAGCCTGAGCCCAGGCATGCATGCAGAACAAAGGGGGCTGACTGAGGGAGAGGGGGCAAAACCCAGTACAGGGGTTATGGAGCCAGGGCCAGGGGGGATCTCAGTATCATCTCTCTGACAATGGAGCCTGGAGCTACGGAGCTTCTCCAACCAAGGCAGCCAGGGTCTCTAGTCTCTCCTGTCAACCTGAACTGGGCCACCAGATGAGGAGAGTGATGCAGTCTGGGACTCAAGGCTCCATGCTTCACAGCTTCAAACACAGCATGGTCAAAGAGGGAAGGTAGGTTTGGGATTAAGGCAGAGCACAAATTAGAATCTGACTTAAACTTTGCTTGAGGGCGGTCTTAGCTGTAATAGACACAACCCGCCAGCAACCTGACCCCCAAGCCGGCTTCTCGCTTTCCAATCCTCTGAGTGAGAAAAGTTCTGTATCAACGATACTTCAGTTCAAGGCAATGCTCTGGTCCTTCTTGATAATACCCTCTCTCTCAGACCATCTCATCCCAGAGAGGTGCTGCCTAGAAGGTGAGTCATTGAGTTGTCAGCGGTCCTTGTGGCCTTGTATGTGAGCTGCTCTTTTAGTGGGATGGAAAGGTGATGACAAGGCGCCCGTGTTTAATGGATCTGGACGACTAAACCAACTAGCGGGGGTAATTACTCCGCTGGGTTTATGAAGCTACAAATACATTTTCATTGTAATCTCCTGTGACATCGCCGGCTCCTTCCACTCTGCCAGCAAAGTACCGCCCGTTGCCAGGCAACAGGGTTATGTACCTCGGAGGAGAGACTTTCCCTAATTCTCTGAGCTCCTCTCTCGTCCTATAATTCTATCCGCTGTAATATTGCTTAATACCCCAGCTGTCTACAACCCCATGCTATTCTCCACAACAATACTGTTTTGTTACAGATGTCATAATACAATAAGAAATAGGCTAGCATTTCCAGGTTCCCTCTTCTTCCCTGGTCCTATTCTTAGTATCCACACAGAACACTATCCAAGAGAACTGTATTATCACCAGTAGGTGGCTAGTAGACAACACACTCCCCTTTTACTGAAATACCCTGCCTGCATGGGTAACTATGTTGAATGAGAAAGCAGTGTAGCTTTCCTCTGTGTGCTATTAAACAGTGTCAGACTAAGCGAGTCACTAAAGAACTATGCTTAGCTACAGTTGTCAGCGCTACACAACGCTGGAAAGTCGGTTGTGTGCCGTGCAGCAGACAAATTGGAGAGATGGAGGCTTAAAATAGCAGACAGTCACAGCTGGGACCGCTTTTAAACACCTGACCATAAATATGGTCCTCATCTGAGCATGAGTGTGTGTGTGTGTGTGTGTGTGTGTGTGTGTGTGTGTGTGTGTGTGTGTGTGTGTGTGTGTGTGTGTGTGTGTGTGTGTGTGTGTGTGTGTGTGTGTGTGTGTGTGTGTGTGTGTGAGGGACAGGGAGAACCATCAGTGAGATGGAGATATAGAGAGAACATGAGAGAGGAGAGAACATAAGAGAGGAGAGAACATGGGAGAGAGAGAGAACATGAGAAAGAGAGAACAAGGGAGAGAGAGAACATGAGAAATAAAGAGGAGAAAACATGAGAGAGAAAGAGAGGAGAGAACATGAGAGAGAGAGAGAACATGAGAGAGAAAGAGAGGAGAGAACAAGGGAGCGAGAGAGAACATGAGAAAGAAAGGAGAGAACATGAGAGAGAAAGAGAGGAGAGAACATGAGAGAGAGAGGAGAGAACATGGGAGGGAGAGAGAACATGAGAGAGAAAGAGGAGAGAACAAGGGAGAGTGAACATGAGAGAGAAAGAGGAGAGAACAAGGGAGAAAGAGAGGAGAGAACATGGGAGGGAGAGAGAACATGAGAAAGAAAGAGAGGAGAGAACAAGGGAGAGAGAGAGAACATGAGAGAGAACAAGGGAGGGAGAGAACATGAGAGAGAAAGTGAGGAGAGAACATGGGAGAGAGAGAACATGAGAGAGAAAGAGAGGAGAGAACATGGGAGAGAGAGAACATGAGAGAGAAAGAGAGGAGAGAACATGGGAGAGAAAGTGAGGAGAGAACAAGGGAGGGAGAGAGAACATGAGAGAGAAAGAGGAGAGAACATGAGAGAGAAAGAGAGGAGAGAACATGGGAGAGAAAGAGAGGAGAGAACTTGAGAGAGAGAGAGGAGAGAACTTGAGAGAGAGAGGAGAGAACATGGGAGAGAAAGAGAGGAGAGAACAAGGGAGGGAGAGAGAACATCAAATCAAACATGAGAGAGAAAGAGAGGAGAGAACATGGGAGAGAACATGAGAGAGAAAGAGAGGAGAACATGGGAGAGAACATGAGAGAGAAAGAGAGGAGAACATGGGAGAGAGAGAACATGAGAAAGAAAGAGAGGAGAGAACAAGGGAGAGAGAGAGAACATGAGAAAGAAAGAGAGGAGAGAACATGGGAGAGAGAGAGAACATGAGAGAGAAAGAGAGGAGAGAACATGGGAGAGAGAGAGAACATGAGAGAGAAAGAGAGGAGAGAACATGGGAGAGAGAACATGAGAGAGAAAGAGAGGAGAGAACATGGGAGAGAGAGAACATGAGAGAGAAAGAGAGGAGAGAACAAGGGAGAGAGAGAGTTATGTGGTGGGTGGCTCTGCTGTCCTGAATCCTGACTCCATACTAACAGGTTATCAGATAACCTGGCCCAACTGCATACATCTGATGTATTGTATATCTGTGTTAAGCCGCTTTGGACCATAGCCTCTCCTAAGTCGGGACAAGCCTTTTGCTAGCTCAGAGAGAGAGAGATAAACGTTAGAGCAAAGCAAAAATCAACAACCCAACCCTCCTTCCCGTTCACTCCTCCTCTCCTCACTCCCCCATTTCCACAAACAAGTGGATTGTTCAGAATGTTTAACATGTAAACTCAGGCTGGTACATCAAAGCTAACATGGGATGGCAAACCCTAGTCCCAGTAATTACAGAGTGAATTAACATGGTTGTGAAGCTATAAGTAGAACCCATTCACAGATACAGTCTGAGGGGATCTACTTTTAAAACTCATGTGGACAAGAGGAGCGGACGGGCGGACTCTCTCTCTCTCATAATAATAATAATGATCAGCTCTCTCCAGTGTTCTCTGTAGATTTAAGGCCCTTTGCGCTTGACTGTTTTGCTTTATTTCCTCCCGTAAGATTAAAGTGAGATCCTCTCTGGTGCTGCTCTTTAATCTGTGTGGAATTTAGCAGAATGGGTTCCAGGAGCAGCTCTCGCATGACGAGTAACCTTGTGTTAGTTCCCAGAGGCGGGAGACCCGGGGTAGAACCCAGCTCGGTCACACCAGCACTCACACAGAAACACATGTACCTTGTGTTAGTTCCCAGAGGCGGGAGACCCGGGGTAGAACCCAGCTCGGTCACACCAGCACTCACACAGAAACACATGTACCTTGTGTTAGTTCCCAGAGGCGGGAGACCCGGGGTAGAACCCAGCTCGGTCACACCAGCACTCACACAGAAACACATGTACCTTGTGTTAGTTCCCAGAGGTGGGAGACCCGGGGTAGAACCCAGCTCGGTCACACCAGCACTCACACAGAAACACATGTACCTTGTGTTAGTTCCCAGAGGCGGGAGACCCGGGGTAGAACCCAGCTCGGTCACACCAGCACTCACACAGAAACACATGTTCCTTGTGTGTTCATGGTATAAATTCAGTTTGATGAACACACGTATGACCTCAGCATCAGAGTGTGACCTGTCTCTCTCTCTCTGTCTGTCTGACTGTTGAGATCAGTGTGTTGAGCTGCAGTGAAGGGAGAGGGACAGGCTCTGCTGCTCTCTACCATGGTCCCACCTACCTCAGCTTAGATCACAGTGTCTGACACACACATACACTACAGAGAGACAAAGAGAGGGAGAAAGAGAGACAGAGGCAAATGAATCAGAACTCAAAAACGCCCGGAACATCCAATTACTGGAAGTTTCCTTCTTTTCGGAGGCCCTTTTGTAACCTCAATTCAATTAGTGTTCCAAGTCGTTAACTGAATATTGAAGCCGTTTTCAGATGAAATGAAAGGCAAGGGCAGAGTGTGCTAGGGGATAAAACATTTGTTAGGCATGCTAATAACTAGTGCTGCTATTCAGCCTCCATCAGACTACAGACCCAGAGGACTGTCTGTGACCATGGCTGAGAGGCGGTAATGACCAGGTTTTGCCCAAATGAGCCAAATAAAGCCCTGACTTAATTTATTCAGAATACAGGACGTGAACTGTACTACGCACTCACTTCCTACTTATCTAATTGGCTAGATGCAACCCATCTATCATTATGAGGACTCAGAGGGAGTTGGGGTGCAGGGTCGTGGCAACACACATGTCTTCACTTTGATTGAAAAGATCAAAAGGTATTTGATTGCACACGTTTGATTCCCTTGTAAAACACACAAACAGGGCTGGATAGTTGTGTCTTCATGTGGCCGGTCAAATGGAAAGTATTTTGTTGAAAGAGATTTGCTGCAGCTAAAGACCTGATGACATTTCATTAACTGCCTGGCTCTGTCCCAAATGGCACCCTATTCCCTATACAGCGCAGTACTTGTTACAAGAAGTAGTGCACTATAAAGGGAATAGGGTGCCATTTGAGAAAACACCCCTGGTATTCATGAGGCTGTTTACTAACAAGTGTAGTCCAGTCAGGCCACAGGCAGCAGGTCCAGTCTACAGTACTGGGGATGGATATGTCAGGCTACAGGCAGCAGGTCCAGTCTACAGTACTGGGGATGGATATGTCAGGCTACAGGCAGCAGGTCCAGTCTACAGTACTGGGGATGGATATGTCAGGCTACAGGCAGCAGGTCCAGTCTACAGTACTGGGGATGGATATGTCAGGCTACAGACAGCAGCTCCAGTCTACAGTACTGGGGATGGATATGTCAGGCTACAGGCAGCAGGTCCAGTCTACAGTACTGGGGATGGATATGTCAGGCTACAGACAGCAGCTCCAGTCTACAGTACTGGGGATGGATATGTCAGGCTACAGGCAGCAGGTCCAGTCTACAGTACTGGGGATGGATATGTCAGGCTACATACAGGCAGCAGGTCCAGTCTACAGTACTGGGGGTGGATATGTCAGACAGCAGGCAGCAGGCCCAGCTCCAGTCTACAGTACTGGGAATGGATATTGTGTAGATTAGAAATTATAAGAGAGTCTTGGCAAGAGATAACCTGAAAGGTTTTTCAACAATAAAATGCCAAGGCCAAGAACAAATGTGTTATATTTCCTTGCAATCAAAATGAGCAAAAAATAGTCCTCTATCCTTCAAATGTTTGTTTCTCGATACTCCCTGTTTAGCTTTAATTAAAAGTATATTGAGTTTGTTCCCCCACCCCAAAAATATATAGATATATAAAAATGTCATTTATTTTTACTCAAACCATGAGCCGTATGTTTGACAGCCCTGATCTAGCCCAAAACAAACCTTTCTCCCTTGACACAAACCTGACCCCTCTCCTATCTCCTGTCCTCTGTCTTCTTTCAACTGCTTTGTGAAAGGGGTGTCGCTCGGATGCCATTTCTGACATTGTAAGGTAATTGGCAATTTCTTTGATGAGGCACAGACAAAAGTGGTTGTGCATTAGATGGGTACAGCAGTGAAATTAATGCATGCTAATTAAGCAGCTCTTTGTTGCAGGGAGGGTGCTGGGGAAGATGAGAAGGCTCTGTAGCACTCTGTTCTCTATGGGACAGATTGAGCACCCATTGTCAACGGCTCACTCAGGTGTAAATGAGCCCTCTGTGTTATTTTGGAAAGATTGGAAAAATTTATGATGTGCAACATGCATAGTCAATGAGAGCTAGGGAGCACAGAGAGGAAGAGAGAGGCTGATACTACAATACTCTGTCAACCCAACCCAGTACTGGCCAGTAGAACAGAGAGAGAGAGAGAGAGAGGCTGATACTACAATACTCTGTCAGAAGACTGGGTCCCTCCCTAGCCTAGAAGACTGGCTCTCTCCCTAGCCTAGAAGACTGGCTCCCTCCCTAGCCTAGAAGACTGGCTCCCTCCCTAGCCTAGAAGACTGGGTCCCTCCCTAGCCTAGAAGACTGGGTCCCTCCCTAGCCTAGAAGACTGGCTCCCTCCCTAGCCTAGAAGACTGGGTCCCTCCCTAGCCTAGAAGACTGGCTCCCTCCCTAGCCTAGAAGACTGGCTCCCTCCCTAGCCTAGAAGACTGGCTCCCTCCCTAGCCTAGAAGACTGGCTCCCTCCCGTCCCTAGAAGTCAATGCCAAACTGCTATACATCTTCCAGTGGCAACGCTGCCAACAGGCTGTCACTCAGTGAGGAGCTGGGGTCAGTATTTGGCTCTGCTGCTCATCCATCCACACTGGCATGCCACAACCCTCAGCCCCCAGCCCTCAATCAGCCCTGACTCCTGGCTCTCCCAGTGTTTCTCAGTGTCCAGACTAATGGAGCAGGACCTATCATCCCATTTCATCTCCCAGGGAGAACTGGGAGCTTTACCACGGACACACACACACACACATGCATGCATGCACGCACACACAAACACACACACCCACACCCCATCTGTTCTACTTGTCTCTCTTTCTGCTCAGCGAGACCCATGAAACAACCCCAGACTCCTGTCTGCCTGCATGTCTTCCTGTCTGTCTGCTCTGCCTGCCTGTCTTCCTGCCTGTCTTCCTGTCTGTCTTCCTGCATGTCTGCCTGGGCCTGGCACCTCCATGCCAACATGGACCAGCACACAACTCACACATTCATCTTCTGCAAATCTATCACTCCAGTGTTTAATTCTTAAATTGTAATTACTTCGCCACTATGGTCCATTGATTGCCTTTTACCTCCCTTATCTTACCTCATTTGCAAACACTGTATATAGACTTTTTCTATTGTATTATTGACTGTATGTTAAACCCCATCATCCTCAGTAAAGTTGTTTAACCACCATATGTCTAGTTAAACCCCATCATCCTCAGTAAAGTTGTTTAACCACCACCATATGTCTAGTTAAACCCCATCATCCTCAGTAAAGTTGATTAACCACCACCATATGTCTAGTTAAACCCCATCATCCTCAGTAAAGTTGTTTAACCACCACCATATGTCTAGTTAAACCCCATCATCCTCAGTAAAGTTGATTAACCACCACCATATGTCTAGTTAAACCCCATCGTCCTCAGTAAAGTTGTTTACCCACCATATGTCTGTGTCTAGTTAAACCCCATCATCCTCAGAAAAATTGTTTAACCACCATATGTCTAGTTAAACCCCATCGTCCTCAGTAAAGTTGTTTAACCACCATATGTCTGTGTCTAGTTAAACCCCATCATCCTCAGTAAAGTTGTTTAACCACCATATGTCTAGTTAAACCCCATCGTCCTCAGTAAAGTTGTTTAACCACCATATGTCTGTGTCTAGTTAAACCCCATCATCCTCAGTAAAGTTGTTTAACCACCATATGTCTAGTTAAACCCCATCATCCTCAGTAAAGTTGTTTAACCACCACCATATGTCTAGTTAAACCCCATCATCCTCAGTAAAGTTGTTTAACCACCATATGTCTAGTTAAACCCCATCATCCTCAGTAAAGTTGTTTAACCACCATATGTCTGTGTCTAGTTAAACCCCATCATCCTCAGTAAAGTTGTTTAACCACCATATTTCTGTGTCTAGTTAAACCCCATCATCCTCAGTAAAGTTGTTTAACCACCACCATATGTCTAGTTAAACCCCATCATCCTCAGTAAAGTTGTTTAACCACCATATGTCTGTGTCTAGTTAAACCCCATCATCCTCAGTAAAGTTGTTTAACCACCATATGTCTGTGTCTAGTTAAACCCCATCATCCTCAGTAAAGTTGTAAAACCACCATATGTCTGTGTCTAGTTAAACCCCATCATCCTCAGTAAAGTTGTTTAACCACCATGTCTGTGTCTAGTTAAACCCCATCATCCTCAGTAAAGTTGTTTAACCACCATATGTCTGTGTCTAGTTAAACCCCATCATCCTCAGTAAAGTTGTTTAACCACCACCATATGTCTAGTTAAACCCCATCGTCCTCAGTAAAGTTGTTTAACCACCATATGTCTGTGTCTAGTTAAACCCCATCATCCTCAGTAAAGTTGTTTAACCACCATATGTCTAGTTAAACCCCATCGTCCTCAGTAAAGTTGTTTAACCACCATATGTCTGTGTCTAGTTAAACCCCATCATCCTCAGTAAAGTTGTTTAACCACCATATGTCTAGTTAAACCCCATCATCCTCAGTAAAGTTGTTTAACCACCACCATATGTCTAGTTAAACCCCATCATCCTCAGTAAAGTTGTTTAACCACCATATGTCTAGTTAAACCCCATCATCCTCAGTAAAGTTGTTTAACCACCATATGTCTGTGTCTAGTTAAACCCCATCATCCTCAGTAAAGTTGTTTAACCACCATATGTCTGTGTCTAGTTAAACCCCATCATCCTCAGTAAAGTTGTTTAACCACCACCATATGTCTAGTTAAACCCCATCATCCTCAGTAAAGTTGTTTAACCACCATATGTCTGTGTCTAGTTAAACCCCATCATCCTCAGTAAAGTTGTTTAACCACCATATGTCTGTGTCTAGTTAAACCCCATCATCCTCAGTAAAGTTGTTTAACCACCATATGTCTAGTTAAACCCCTTCATCCTCAGTAAAGTTGTTTAACCACCATATGTCTGTGTCTAGTTAAACCCCATCATCCTCAGTAAAGTTGTTTAACCACCATATGTCTGTGTCTAGTTAAACCCCATCATCCTCAGTAAAGTTGTTTAACCACCATATGTCTGTGTCTAGTTAAACCCCATCATCCTCAGTAAAGTTGTTTAACCACCATATGTCTAGTTAAACCCCATCATCCTCAGTAAAGTTGTTTAACCACCCCCATATGTCTAGTTAAACCCCATCATCCTCAGTAAAGTTGTTTAACCATCACCATATGTCTAGTTAAACCCCATCATCCTCAGTAAAGTTGTTTAACCACCACCATATGTCTAGTTAAACCCCCTCATCCTCAGTAAAGTTGTTTAACCACCATATGTCTGTGTCTAGTTAAACCCCATCATCCTCAGTAAAGTTGTTTAACCACCATATGTCTAGTTAAACCCCATCATCCTCAGTAAAGTTGTTTAACCACCACCATATGTCTAGTTAAACCCCATCATCCTCAGTAAAGTTGTTTAACCACCATATGTCTGTGTCTAGTTAAACCCCATCATCCTCAGTAAAGTTGTTTAACCACCATATGTCTGTGTCTAGTTAAACCCCATCATCCTCAGTAAAGTTGTTTAACCACCATATGTCTAGTTAAACCCCATCATCCTCAGTAAAGTTGTTTAACCACCCCCATATGTCTAGTTAAACCCCATCATCCTCAGTAAAGTTGTTTAACCATCACCATATGTCTAGTTAAACCCCATCATCCTCAGTAAAGTTGTTTAACCACCACCATATGTCTAGTTAAACCCCCTCATCCTCAGTAAAGTTGTTTAACCACCATATGTCTGTGTCTAGTTAAACCCCATCATCCTCAGTAAAGTTGTTTAACCACCATATGTCTAGTTAAACCCCATCATCCTCAGTAAAGTTGTTTAACCACCACCATATGTCTAGTTAAACCCCATCATCCTCAGTAAAGTTGTTTAACCACCACCATATGTCTAGTTAAACCCCATCATCCTCAGTAAAGTTGATTAACCACCACCATATGTCTAGTTAAACCCCATCATCCTCAGTAAAGTTGTTTAACCACCACCATATGTCTAGTTAAACCCCATCATCCTCAGTAAAGTTGTTTAACCACCATATGTCTGTGTCTAGTTAAACCCCATCATCCTCAGTAAAGTTGTTTAACCACCATATGTCTGTGTCTAGTTAAACCCCATCATCCTCAGTAAAGTTGTTTAACCACCATATGTCTAGTTAAACCCCATCATCCTCAGTAAAGTTGTTTAACCACCACCATATGTCTAGTTAAACCCCCTCATCCTCAGTAAAGTTGTTTAACCACCATATGTCTGTGTCTAGTTAAACCCCATCATCCTCAGTAAAGTTGTTTAACCACCATATGTCTAGTTAAACCCCATCATCCTCAGTAAAGTTGTTTAACCACCACCATATGTCTAGTTAAACCCCATCATCCTCAGTAAAGTTGTTTAACCATCACCATATGTCTAGTTAAACCCCATCATCCGCAGTAAAGTTGTTTAACCACCACCATATGTCTAGTTAAACCCCATCATCCTCAGTAAAGTTGTTTAACCATCACCATATGTCTAGTTAAACCCCATCATCCTCAGTAAAGTTGTTTAACCACCACCATATGTCTAGTTAAACCCCCTCATCCTCAGTAAAGTTGTTTAACCACCATATGTCTGTGTCTAGTTAAACCCCATCATCCTCAGTAAAGTTGTTTAACCACCATGTCTGTGTCTAGTTAAACCCCATCATCCTCAGTAAAGTTGTTTAACCACCATATGTCTGTGTCTAGTTAAACCCCATCATCCTCAGTAAAGTTGTTTAACCACCCCCATATGTCTAGTTAAACCCCATCATCCTCAGTAAAGTTGTTTAACCATCACCATATGTCTAGTTAAACCCCATCATCCTCAGTAAAGTTGTTTAACCACCACCATATGTCTAGTTAAACCCCCTCATCCTCAGTAAAGTTGTTTAACCACCATATGTCTGTGTCTAGTTAAACCCCATCATCCTCAGTAAAGTTGTTTAACCACCATATGTCTAGTTAAACCCCATCATCCTCAGTAAAGTTGTTTAACCACCATATGTCTAGTTAAACCCCATCATCCTCAGTAAAGTTGTTTAACCACCACCATATGTCTGTGTCTAGTTAAACCCCATCATCCTCAGTAAAGTTGTTTAACCACCATATGTCTAGTTAAACCCCATCATCCTCAGTAAAGTTGTTTAACCACCATATGTCTGTGTCTAGTTAAACCCCATCATCCTCAGTAAAGTTGTTTAACCACCATATGTCTAGTTAAACCCCATCATCCTCAGTAAAGTTGTTTAACCACCACCATATGTCTAGTTAAACCCCCTCATCCTCAGTAAAGTTGTTTAACCACCATATGTCTGTGTCTAGTTAAACCCCATCATCCTCAGTAAAGTTGTTTAACCACCATATGTCTAGTTAAACCCCATCATCCTCAGTAAAGTTGTTTAACCACCACCATATGTCTAGTTAAACCCCATCATCCTCAGTAAAGTTGTTTAACCATCACCATATGTCTAGTTAAACCCCATCATCCGCAGTAAAGTTGTTTAACCACCACCATATGTCTAGTTAAACCCCATCATCCTCAGTAAAGTTGTTTAACCATCACCATATGTCTAGTTAAACCCCATCATCCTCAGTAAAGTTGTTTAACCACCACCATATGTCTAGTTAAACCCCCTCATCCTCAGTAAAGTTGTTTAACCACCATATGTCTGTGTCTAGTTAAACCCCATCATCCTCAGTAAAGTTGTTTAACCACCATGTCTGTGTCTAGTTAAACCCCATCATCCTCAGTAAAGTTGTTTAACCACCATATGTCTGTGTCTAGTTAAACCCCATCATCCTCAGTAAAGTTGTTTAACCACCCCCATATGTCTAGTTAAACCCCATCATCCTCAGTAAAGTTGTTTAACCATCACCATATGTCTAGTTAAACCCCATCATCCTCAGTAAAGTTGTTTAACCACCACCATATGTCTAGTTAAACCCCCTCATCCTCAGTAAAGTTGTTTAACCACCATATGTCTGTGTCTAGTTAAACCCCATCATCCTCAGTAAAGTTGTTTAACCACCATATGTCTAGTTAAACCCCATCATCCTCAGTAAAGTTGTTTAACCACCATATGTCTAGTTAAACCCCATCATCCTCAGTAAAGTTGTTTAACCACCACCATATGTCTGTGTCTAGTTAAACCCCATCATCCTCAGTAAAGTTGTTTAACCACCATATGTCTAGTTAAACCCCATCATCCTCAGTAAAGTTGTTTAACCACCACCATATGTCTAGTTAAACCCCATCATCCTCAGTAAAGTTGTTTAACCACCACCATATGTCTAGTTAAACCCCATCATCCTCAGTAAAGTTGATTAACCACCACCATATGTCTGTGTCTAGTTAAACCCCATCATCCTCAGTAAAGTTGTTTAACCACCATATGTCTAGTTAAACCCCATCATCCTCAGTAAAGTTGTTTAACCACCATATGTCTGTGTCTAGTTAAACCCCATCATCCTCAGTAAAGTTGTTTAACCACCATATGTCTAGTTAAACCCCATCATCCTCAGTAAAGTTGTTTAACCACCATATGTCTGTGTCTAGTTAAACCCCATCATCCTCAGTAAAGTTGTTTAACCACCCCCATATGTCTAGTTAAACCCCATCATCCTCAGTAAAGTTGTTTAACCATCACCATATGTCTAGTTAAACCCCATCATCCTCAGTAAAGTTGTTTAACCACCACCATATGTCTAGTTAAACCCCCTCATCCTCAGTAAAGTTGTTTAACCACCATATGTCTGTGTCTAGTTAAACCCCATCATCCTCAGTAAAGTTGTTTAACCACCATATGTCTAGTTAAACCCCATCATCCTCAGTAAAGTTGTTTAACCACCATATGTCTGTGTCTAGTTAAACCCCATCATCCTCAGTAAAGTTGTTTAACCACCATGTCTGTGTCTAGTTAAACCCCATCATCCTCAGTAAAGTTGTTTAACTACCATATGTCTGTGTCTAGTTAAACCCCATCATCCTCAGTAAAGTTGTTTAACCACCCCCATATGTCTAGTTAAACCCCATCATCCTCAGTAAAGTTGTTTAACCATCACCATATGTCTAGTTAAACCCCATCATCCTCAGTAAAGTTGTTTAACCACCACCATATGTCTAGTTAAACCCCCTCATCCTCAGTAAAGTTGTTTAACCACCATATGTCTAGTTAAACCCCATCATCCTCAGTAAAGTTGTTTAACCACCATATGTCTAGTTAAACCCCATCATCCTCAGTAAAGTTGTTTAACCACCATATGTCTGTGTCTAGTTAAACCCCATCATCCTCAGTAAAGTTGTTTAACCACCATATGTCTAGTTAAACCCCATCATCCTCAGTAAAGTTGTTTAACCACCATATGTCTAGTTAAACCCCATCATCCTCAGTAAAGTTGTTTAACCACCACCATATGTCTGTGTCTAGTTAAACCCCATCATCCTCAGTAAAGTTGTTTAACCACCATATGTCTAGTTAAACCCCATCATCCTCAGTAAAGTTGTTTAACCACCACCATATGTCTAGTTAAACCCCATCATCCTCAGTAAAGTTGTTTAACCACCACCATATGTCTAGTTAAACCCCATCATCCTCAGTAAAGTTGTTTAACCATCACCATATGTCTAGTTAAACCCCATCATCCTCAGTAAAGTTGTTTAACCACCACCATATGTCTAGTTAAACCCCCTCATCCTCAGTAAAGTTGTTTAACCACCATATGTCTGTGTCTAGTTAAACCCCATCATCCTCAGTAAAGTTGTTTAACCACCATATGTCTAGTTAAACCCCATCATCCTCAGTAAAGTTGTTTAACCACCATATGTCTAGTTAAACCCCATCATCCTCAGTAAAGTTGTTTAACCACCACCATATGTCTGTGTCTAGTTAAACCCCATCATCCTCAGTAAAGTTGTTTAACCACCATATGTCTAGTTAAACCCCATCATCCTCAGTAAAGTTGTTTAACCACCACCATATGTCTAGTTAAACCCCATCATCCTCAGTAAAGTTGTTTAACCACCACCATATGTCTAGTTAAACCCCATCATCCTCAGTAAAGTTGATTAACCACCACCATATGTCTAGTTAAACCCCATCATCCTCAGTAAAGTTGTTTAACCACCATATGTCTGTGTCTAGTTAAACCCCATCATCCTCAGTAAAGTTGTTTAACCACCACCATATGTCTAGTTAAACCCCATCATCCTCAGTAAAGTTGTTTAACCACCATATGTCTGTGTCTAGTTAAACCCCATCATCCTCAGTAAAGTTGTTTAACCACCATATGTCTGTGTCTAGTTAAACCCCATCATCCTCAGTAAAGTTGTTTAACCACCATATGTCTAGTTAAACCCCATCATCCTCAGTAAAGTTGTTTAACCACCCCCATATGTCTAGTTAAACCCCATCATCCTCAGTAAAGTTGTTTAACCATCACCATATGTCTAGTTAAACCCCATCATCCTCAGTAAAGTTGTTTAACCACCACCATATGTCTAGTTAAACCCCCTCATCCTCAGTAAAGTTGTTTAACCACCATATGTCTGTGTCTAGTTAAACCCCATCATCCTCAGTAAAGTTGTTTAACCACCATATGTCTAGTTAAACCCCATCATCCTCAGTAAAGTTGTTTAACCACCACCATATGTCTAGTTAAACCCCATCATCCTCAGTAAAGTTGTTTAACCACCATATGTCTGTGTCTAGTTAAACCCCATCATCCTCAGTAAAGTTGTTTAACCACCATATGTCTGTGTCTAGTTAAACCCCATCATCCTCAGTAAAGTTGTTTAACCACCATATGTCTAGTTAAACCCCATCATCCTCAGTAAAGTTGTTTAACCACCCCCATATGTCTAGTTAAACCCCATCATCCTCAGTAAAGTTGTTTAACCATCACCATATGTCTAGTTAAACCCCATCATCCTCAGTAAAGTTGTTTAACCACCACCATATGTCTAGTTAAACCCCCTCATCCTCAGTAAAGTTGTTTAACCACCATATGTCTGTGTCTAGTTAAACCCCATCATCCTCAGTAAAGTTGTTTAACCACCATATGTCTAGTTAAACCCCATCATCCTCAGTAAAGTTGTTTAACCACCATATGTCTGTGTCTAGTTAAACCCCATCATCCTCAGTAAAGTTGTTTAACCACCATGTCTGTGTCTAGTTAAACCCCATCATCCTCAGTAAAGTTGTTTAACCACCATATGTCTGTGTCTAGTTAAACCCCATCATCCTCAGTAAAGTTGTTTAACCACCCCCATATGTCTAGTTAAACCCCATCATCCTCAGTAAAGTTGTTTAACCACCACCATATGTCTAGTTAAACCCCCTCATCCTCAGTAAAGTTGTTTAACCACCATATGTCTGTGTCTAGTTAAACCCCATCATCCTCAGTAAAGTTGTTTAACCACCATATGTCTAGTTAAACCCCATCATCCTCAGTAAAGTTGTTTAACCACCATATGTCTAGTTAAACCCCATCATCCTCAGTAAAGTTGTTTAACCACCACCATATGTCTGTGTCTAGTTAAACCCCATCATCCTCAGTAAAGTTGTTTAACCACCATATGTCTAGTTAAACCCCATCATCCTCAGTAAAGTTGTTTAACCACCACCATATGTCTAGTTAAACCCCATCATCCTCAGTAAAGTTGTTTAACCACCACCATATGTCTAGTTAAACCCCATCATCCTCAGTAAAGTTGATTAACCACCACCATATGTCTGTGTCTAGTTAAACCCCATCATCCTCAGTAAAGTTGTTTAACCACCATATGTCTAGTTAAACCCCATCATCCTCAGTAAAGTTGTTTAACCACCATATGTCTAGTTAAACCCCATCATCCTCAGTAAAGTTGTTTAACCACCATATGTCTAGTTAAACCCCATCATCCTCAGTAAAGTTGTTTAACCACCATATGTCTGTGTCTAGTTAAACCCCATCATCCTCAGTAAAGTTGTTTAACCACCATATGTCTAGTTAAACCCCATCATCCTCAGTAAAGTTGTTTAACCACCATATGTCTAGTTAAACCCCATCATCCTCAGTAAAGTTGTTTAACCACCACCATATGTCTGTGTCTAGTTAAACCCCATCATCCTCAGTAAAGTTGTTTAACCACCATATGTCTAGTTAAACCCCATCATCCTCAGTAAAGTTGTTTAACCACCACCATATGTCTAGTTAAACCCCATCATCCTCAGTAAAGTTGTTTAACCACCACCATATGTCTAGTTAAACCCCATCATCCTCAGTAAAGTTGTTTAACCATCACCATATGTCTAGTTAAACCCCATCATCCTCAGTAAAGTTGTTTAAC
Organism: Oncorhynchus kisutch; assembly: GCF_002021735.2. Taxonomy (NCBI): domain Eukaryota; kingdom Metazoa; phylum Chordata; class Actinopteri; order Salmoniformes; family Salmonidae; genus Oncorhynchus; species Oncorhynchus kisutch. The sequence goes on from NW_022262837.1 coordinate 224,949, forward strand.
CACCACCATATGTCTAGTTAAACCCCCTCATCCTCAGTAAAGTTGTTTAACCACCATATGTCTGTGTCTAGTTAAACCCCATCATCCTCAGTAAAGTTGTTTAACCACCATATGTCTAGTTAAACCCCATCATCCTCAGTAAAGTTGTTTAACCACCATATGTCTAGTTAAACCCCATCATCCTCAGTAAAGTTGTTTAACCACCACCATATGTCTGTGTCTAGTTAAACCCCATCATCCTCAGTAAAGTTGTTTAACCACCATATGTCTAGTTAAACCCCATCATCCTCAGTAAAGTTGTTTAACCACCACCATATGTCTAGTTAAACCCCATCATCCTCAGTAAAGTTGTTTAACCACCACCATATGTCTAGTTAAACCCCATCATCCTCAGTAAAGTTGATTAACCACCACCATATGTCTAGTTAAACCCCATCATCCTCAGTAAAGTTGTTTAACCACCATATGTCTGTGTCTAGTTAAACCCCATCATCCTCAGTAAAGTTGTTTAACCACCACCATATGTCTAGTTAAACCCCATCATCCTCAGTAAAGTTGTTTAACCACCATATGTCTGTGTCTAGTTAAACCCCATCATCCTCAGTAAAGTTGTTTAACCACCATATGTCTGTGTCTAGTTAAACCCCATCATCCTCAGTAAAGTTGTTTAACCACCATATGTCTAGTTAAACCCCATCATCCTCAGTAAAGTTGTTTAACCACCCCCATATGTCTAGTTAAACCCCATCATCCTCAGTAAAGTTGTTTAACCATCACCATATGTCTAGTTAAACCCCATCATCCTCAGTAAAGTTGTTTAACCACCACCATATGTCTAGTTAAACCCCCTCATCCTCAGTAAAGTTGTTTAACCACCATATGTCTGTGTCTAGTTAAACCCCATCATCCTCAGTAAAGTTGTTTAACCACCATATGTCTAGTTAAACCCCATCATCCTCAGTAAAGTTGTTTAACCACCACCATATGTCTAGTTAAACCCCATCATCCTCAGTAAAGTTGTTTAACCACCATATGTCTGTGTCTAGTTAAACCCCATCATCCTCAGTAAAGTTGTTTAACCACCATATGTCTGTGTCTAGTTAAACCCCATCATCCTCAGTAAAGTTGTTTAACCACCATATGTCTAGTTAAACCCCATCATCCTCAGTAAAGTTGTTTAACCACCCCCATATGTCTAGTTAAACCCCATCATCCTCAGTAAAGTTGTTTAACCATCACCATATGTCTAGTTAAACCCCATCATCCTCAGTAAAGTTGTTTAACCACCACCATATGTCTAGTTAAACCCCCTCATCCTCAGTAAAGTTGTTTAACCACCATATGTCTGTGTCTAGTTAAACCCCATCATCCTCAGTAAAGTTGTTTAACCACCATATGTCTAGTTAAACCCCATCATCCTCAGTAAAGTTGTTTAACCACCATATGTCTGTGTCTAGTTAAACCCCATCATCCTCAGTAAAGTTGTTTAACCACCATGTCTGTGTCTAGTTAAACCCCATCATCCTCAGTAAAGTTGTTTAACCACCATATGTCTGTGTCTAGTTAAACCCCATCATCCTCAGTAAAGTTGTTTAACCACCCCCATATGTCTAGTTAAACCCCATCATCCTCAGTAAAGTTGTTTAACCACCACCATATGTCTAGTTAAACCCCCTCATCCTCAGTAAAGTTGTTTAACCACCATATGTCTGTGTCTAGTTAAACCCCATCATCCTCAGTAAAGTTGTTTAACCACCATATGTCTAGTTAAACCCCATCATCCTCAGTAAAGTTGTTTAACCACCATATGTCTAGTTAAACCCCATCATCCTCAGTAAAGTTGTTTAACCACCACCATATGTCTGTGTCTAGTTAAACCCCATCATCCTCAGTAAAGTTGTTTAACCACCATATGTCTAGTTAAACCCCATCATCCTCAGTAAAGTTGTTTAACCACCACCATATGTCTAGTTAAACCCCATCATCCTCAGTAAAGTTGTTTAACCACCACCATATGTCTAGTTAAACCCCATCATCCTCAGTAAAGTTGATTAACCACCACCATATGTCTGTGTCTAGTTAAACCCCATCATCCTCAGTAAAGTTGTTTAACCACCATATGTCTAGTTAAACCCCATCATCCTCAGTAAAGTTGTTTAACCACCATATGTCTAGTTAAACCCCATCATCCTCAGTAAAGTTGTTTAACCACCATATGTCTAGTTAAACCCCATCATCCTCAGTAAAGTTGTTTAACCACCACCATATGTCTAGTTAAACCCCATCATCCTCAGTAAAGTTGTTTAACCACCACCATATGTCTAGTTAAACCCCATCATCCTCAGTAAAGTTGTTTACCACCATATGTCTGTGTCTAGTTAAACCCCATCATCCTCAGTAAAGTTGTTTAACCACCATATGTCTAGTTAAACCCCATCATCCTCAGTAAAGTTGTTTAACCACCATATGTCTAGTTAAACCCCATCATCCTCAGTAAAGTTGTTTAACCACCATATGTCTGTGTCTAGTTAAACCCCATCATCCTCAGTAAAGTTGTTTAACCACCATATGTCTGTGTCTAGTTAAACCCCATCATCCTCAGTAAAGTTGTTTAACCACCATATGTCTGTGTCTAGTTAAACCCCATCATCCTCAGTAAAGTTGTTTAACCATCACCATATGTCTGTGTCTAGTTAAACCCCATCATCCTCAGTAAAGTTGTTTAACCACCACCATATGTCTAGTTAAACCCCATCATCCTCAGTAAAGTTGTTTAACCATCACCATATGTCTAGTTAAACCCCATCATCCTCAGTAAAGTTGTTTAACCACCACCATATGTCTAGTTAAACCCCCTCATCCTCAGTAAAGTTGTTTAACCACCATATGTCTGTGTCTAGTTAAACCCCATCATCCTCAGTAAAGTTGTTTAACCACCATATGTCTAGTTAAACCCCATCATCCTCAGTAAAGTTGTTTAACCACCATATGTCTAGTTAAACCCCATCATCCTCAGTAAAGTTGTTTAACCACCACCATATGTCTGTGTCTAGTTAAACCCCATCATCCTCAGTAAAGTTGTTTAACCACCATATGTCTAGTTAAACCCCATCATCCTCAGTAAAGTTGTTTAACCACCACCATATGTCTAGTTAAACCCCATCATCCTCAGTAAAGTTGTTTAACCACCACCATATGTCTAGTTAAACCCCATCATCCTCAGTAAAGTTGATTAACCACCACCATATGTCTAGTTAAACCCCATCATCCTCAGTAAAGTTGTTTAACCACCATATGTCTGTGTCTAGTTAAACCCCATCATCCTCAGTAAAGTTGTTTAACCACCACCATATGTCTAGTTAAACCCCATCATCCTCAGTAAAGTTGTTTAACCACCATATGTCTGTGTCTAGTTAAACCCCATCATCCTCAGTAAAGTTGTTTAACCACCATATGTCTGTGTCTAGTTAAACCCCATCATCCTCAGTAAAGTTGTTTAACCACCATATGTCTAGTTAAACCCCATCATCCTCAGTAAAGTTGTTTAACCACCCCCATATGTCTAGTTAAACCCCATCATCCTCAGTAAAGTTGTTTAACCATCACCATATGTCTAGTTAAACCCCATCATCCTCAGTAAAGTTGTTTAACCACCACCATATGTCTAGTTAAACCCCTTCATCCTCAGTAAAGTTGTTTAACCACCATATGTCTGTGTCTAGTTAAACCCCATCATCCTCAGTAAAGTTGTTTAACCACCATATGTCTAGTTAAACCCCATCATCCTCAGTAAAGTTGTTTAACCACCACCATATGTCTAGTTAAACCCCATCATCCTCAGTAAAGTTGTTTAACCACCATATGTCTGTGTCTAGTTAAACCCCATCATCCTCAGTAAAGTTGTTTAACCACCATATGTCTGTGTCTAGTTAAACCCCATCATCCTCAGTAAAGTTGTTTAACCACCATATGTCTAGTTAAACCCCATCATCCTCAGTAAAGTTGTTTAACCACCCCCATATGTCTAGTTAAACCCCATCATCCTCAGTAAAGTTGTTTAACCACCATATGTCTGTGTCTAGTTAAACCCCATCATCCTCAGTAAAGTTGTTTAACCACCACCATATGTCTAGTTAAACCCCATCATCCTCAGTAAAGTTGTTTAACCACCATATGTCTGTGTCTAGTTAAACCCCATCATCCTCAGTAAAGTTGTTTAACCACCATATGTCTGTGTCTAGTTAAACCCCATCATCCTCAGTAAAGTTGTTTAACCACCATATGTCTAGTTAAACCCCATCATCCTCAGTAAAGTTGTTTAACCACCCCCATATGTCTAGTTAAACCCCATCATCCTCAGTAAAGTTGTTTAACCATCACCATATGTCTAGTTAAACCCCATCATCCTCAGTAAAGTTGTTTAACCACCACCATATGTCTAGTTAAACCCCCTCATCCTCAGTAAAGTTGTTTAACCACCACCATATGTCTAGTTAAACCCCCTCATCCTCAGTAAAGTTGTTTAACCACCATATGTCTGTGTCTAGTTAAACCCCATCATCCTCAGTAAAGTTGTTTAACCACCATATGTCTAGTTAAACCCCATCATCCTCAGTAAAGTTGTTTAACCACCATATGTCTAGTTAAACCCCATCATCCTCAGTAAAGTTGTTTAACCACCACCATATGTCTGTGTCTAGTTAAACCCCATCATCCTCAGTAAAGTTGTTTAACCACCATATGTCTAGTTAAACCCCATCATCCTCAGTAAAGTTGTTTAACCACCACCATATGTCTAGTTAAACCCCATCATCCTCAGTAAAGTTGTTTAACCACCACCATATGTCTAGTTAAACCCCATCATCCTCAGTAAAGTGATTAACCACCACCATATGTCTAGTTAAACCCCATCATCCTCAGTAAAGTTGTTTAACCACCATATGTCTGTGTCTAGTTAAACCCCATCATCCTCAGTAAAGTTGTTTAACCACCACCATATGTCTAGTTAAACCCCATCATCCTCAGTAAAGTTGTTTAACCACCATATGTCTGTGTCTAGTTAAACCCCATCATCCTCAGTAAAGTTGTTTAACCACCATATGTCTGTGTCTAGTTAAACCCCATCATCCTCAGTAAAGTTGTTTAACCACCATATGTCTAGTTAAACCCCATCATCCTCAGTAAAGTTGTTTAACCACCCCCATATGTCTAGTTAAACCCCATCATCCTCAGTAAAGTTGTTTAACCATCACCATATGTCTAGTTAAACCCCATCATCCTCAGTAAAGTTGTTTAACCACCACCATATGTCTAGTTAAACCCCCTCATCCTCAGTAAAGTTGTTTAACCACCATATGTCTGTGTCTAGTTAAACCCCATCATCCTCAGTAAAGTTGTTTAACCACCATATGTCTAGTTAAACCCCATCATCCTCAGTAAAGTTGTTTAACCACCACCATATGTCTAGTTAAACCCCATCATCCTCAGTAAAGTTGTTTAACCACCATATGTCTGTGTCTAGTTAAACCCCATCATCCTCAGTAAAGTTGTTTAACCACCATATGTCTGTGTCTAGTTAAACCCCATCATCCTCAGTAAAGTTGTTTAACCACCATATGTCTAGTTAAACCCCATCATCCTCAGTAAAGTTGTTTAACCACCCCCATATGTCTAGTTAAACCCCATCATCCTCAGTAAAGTTGTTTAACCACCATATGTCTGTGTCTAGTTAAACCCCATCATCCTCAGTAAAGTTGTTTAACCACCACCATATGTCTAGTTAAACCCCATCATCCTCAGTAAAGTTGTTTAACCACCATATGTCTGTGTCTAGTTAAACCCCATCATCCTCAGTAAAGTTGTTTAACCACCATATGTCTGTGTCTAGTTAAACCCCATCATCCTCAGTAAAGTTGTTTAACCACCATATGTCTAGTTAAACCCCATCATCCTCAGTAAAGTTGTTTAACCACCCCCATATGTCTAGTTAAACCCCATCATCCTCAGTAAAGTTGTTTAACCATCACCATATGTCTAGTTAAACCCCATCATCCTCAGTAAAGTTGTTTAACCACCACCATATGTCTAGTTAAACCCCCTCATCCTCAGTAAAGTTGTTTAACCACCATATGTCTGTGTCTAGTTAAACCCCATCATCCTCAGTAAAGTTGTTTAACCACCATATGTCTAGTTAAACCCCATCATCCTCAGTAAAGTTGTTTAACCACCACCATATGTCTAGTTAAACCCCCATCATCCTCAGTAAAGTGTTTAACCACCATATGTCTGTGTCTAGTTAAACCCCATCATCCTCAGTAAAGTTGTTTAACCACCATATGTCTGTGTCTAGTTAAACCCCATCATCCTCAGTAAAGTTGTTTAACCACCATATGTCTAGTTAAACCCCATCATCCTCAGTAAAGTTGTTTAACCACCCCCATATGTCTAGTTAAACCCCATCATCCTCAGTAAAGTTGTTTAACCATCACCATATGTCTAGTTAAACCCCATCATCCTCAGTAAAGTTGTTTAACCACCACCATATGTCTAGTTAAACCCCCTCATCCTCAGTAAAGTTGTTTAACCACCATATGTCTGTGTCTAGTTAAACCCCATCATCCTCAGTAAAGTTGTTTAACCACCATATGTCTAGTTAAACCCCATCATCCTCAGTAAAGTTGTTTAACCACCATATGTCTGTGTCTAGTTAAACCCCATCATCCTCAGTAAAGTTGTTTAACCACCATGTCTGTGTCTAGTTAAACCCCATCATCCTCAGTAAAGTTGTTTAACCACCATATGTCTGTGTCTAGTTAAACCCCATCATCCTCAGTAAAGTTGTTTAACCACCACCATATGTCTAGTTAAACCCCCTCATCCTCAGTAAAGTTGTTTAACCACCATATGTCTGTGTCTAGTTAAACCCCATCATCCTCAGTAAAGTTGTTTAACCACCATATGTCTAGTTAAACCCCATCATCCTCAGTAAAGTTGTTTAACCACCACCATATGTCTAGTTAAACCCCATCATCCTCAGTAAAGTTGTTTAACCACCATATGTCTGTGTCTAGTTAAACCCCATCATCCTCAGTAAAGTTGTTTAACCACCATATGTCTGTGTCTAGTTAAACCCCATCATCCTCAGTAAAGTTGTTTAACCACCATATGTCTAGTTAAACCCCATCATCCTCAGTAAAGTTGTTTAACCACCCCCATATGTCTAGTTAAACCCCATCATCCTCAGTAAAGTTGTTTAACCATCACCATATGTCTAGTTAAACCCCATCATCCTCAGTAAAGTTGTTTAACCACCACCATATGTCTAGTTAAACCCCCTCATCCTCAGTAAAGTTGTTTAACCACCATATGTCTGTGTCTAGTTAAACCCCATCATCCTCAGTAAAGTTGTTTAACCACCATATGTCTAGTTAAACCCCATCATCCTCAGTAAAATTGTTTAACCACCATATGTCTGTGTCTAGTTAAACCCCATCATCCTCAGTAAAGTTGTTTAACCACCATGTCTGTGTCTAGTTAAACCCCATCATCCTCAGTAAAGTTGTTTAACCACCATATGTCTGTGTCTAGTTAAACCCCATCATCCTCAGTAAAGTTGTTTAACCACCCCCATATGTCTAGTTAAACCCCATCATCCTCAGTAAAGTTGTTTAACCACCACCATATGTCTAGTTAAACCCCCTCATCCTCAGTAAAGTTGTTTAACCACCATATGTCTGTGTCTAGTTAAACCCCATCATCCTCAGTAAAGTTGTTTAACCACCATATGTCTAGTTAAACCCCATCATCCTCAGTAAAGTTGTTTAACCACCATATGTCTAGTTAAACCCCATCATCCTCAGTAAAGTTGTTTAACCACCACCATATGTCTGTGTCTAGTTAAACCCCATCATCCTCAGTAAAGTTGTTTAACCACCATATGTCTAGTTAAACCCCATCATCCTCAGTAAAGTTGTTTAACCACCACCATATGTCTAGTTAAACCCCATCATCCTCAGTAAAGTTGATTAACCACCACCATATGTCTGTGTCTAGTTAAACCCCATCATCCTCAGTAAAGTTGTTTAACCACCATATGTCTAGTTAAACCCCATCATCCTCAGTAAAGCTGTTTAACCACCATATGTCTAGTTAAACCCCATCATCCTCAGTAAAGTTGTTTAACCACCATATGTCTAGTTAAACCCCATCATCCTCAGTAAAGTTGTTTAACCACCACCATATGTCTAGTTAAACCCCATCATCCTCAGTAAAGTTGTTTAACCACCACCATATGTCTAGTTAAACCCCATCATCCTCAGTAAAGTTGTTTACCACCATATGTCTGTGTCTAGTTAAACCCCATCATCCTCAGTAAAGTTGTTTAACCACCATATGTCTAGTTAAACCCCATCATCCTCAGTAAAGTTGTTTAACCACCATGTCTGTGTCTAGTTAAACCCCATCATCCTCAGTAAAGTTGTTTAACCACCATATGTCTGTGTCTAGTTAAACCCCATCATCCTCAGTAAAGTTGTTTAACCACCATATGTCTGTGTCTAGTTAAACCCCATCATCCTCAGTAAAGTTGTTTAACCACCATATGTCTGTGTCTAGTTAAACCCCATCATCCTCAGTAAAGTTGTTTAACCATCACCATATGTCTGTGTCTAGTTAAACCCCATCATCGCCATAGTGATTTGATGTCTAACAGAACGGTTGGTTTTGAGTGTGATGGGTAATACTGTGTATTACAGTACCAGACAGTGGCTACGTCCCAAAGGGAACCCGATTCCCTACAGAGTGCACAACTGTAGACCAGGGCCCATAGGACCAGAGCCCAAAAGTAGTGCACTATATTGGGAATATTGTACCATTTGGAATACATCCAACGACACCAAAATCTTACAATCACCTGGCCTAGACCGACCGCCAAGCTCTTCTCTGTCAGCTTGTTCCCTCTGATAAGAAGCTGCAGTTGGATTCATTAAAGCAGATTGTCATGGTGATAACAGAGAGATAGAATGGGCTTGTTGAGAGGATTCTGTTGGCACACAGACACAATGCTGTAATGACTCAGCCCAAATGTTTTGATTGATTGATTGAATAACTTGTTTATGATGGCTGTGATGTAAGTGATGTTCTAATGTAATGTCCTTGTTATTGTATCTTGTTCTATTTATTGTCTTGGGGCACCATTGAAAATGAGACCCTGGTCTCAACTGAGCTGATTAAACAGAAGTGAATAAAAACATCTGTCCCAACCATAATGCCAAGGAGATACGGCCAGAGGAAGTGGAAACATCTGTCCCAACCATAATGCCAAGGAGATACGGCCAGAGGAAGTGGAAACATCTGTCCCAACCATAATGCCAAGGAGATACGGCCAGAGGAAGTGGAAACATCTGTCCCAACCATAATGCCAAGGAGATACGGCCAGAGGAAGTGGAAACATCTGTCCCAACCATAATGCCAAGGAGATACGGCCAGAGGAAGTGGAAACATCTGTCCCAACCATAATGCCAAGGAGATACGGCCAGAGGAAGTGGAAACATCTGTCCCAACCATAATGCCAAGGAGATACGGCCAGAGGAAGTGGAAACATCTGTCCCAACCATAATGCCAAGGAGATACGGCCAGAGGAAGTGGAAACATCTGTCCCAACCATAATGCCAAGGAGATACGGCCAGAGGAAGTGGAAACATCTGTCCCAACCATAATGCCAAGGAGATACGGCCAGAGGAAGTGGAAACATCTGTCCCAACCATAATGCCAAGGAGATACGGCCAGAGGAAGTGGAAACATCTGTCCCAACCATAATGCCAAGGAGATACGGCCAGAGGAAGTGGAAACATCTGTCCCAACCATAATGCCAAGGAGATACGGCCAGAGGAAGTGGAAACATCTGTCCCAACCATAATGCCAAGGAGATACGGCCAGAGGAAGTGGAAACATCTGTCCCAACCATAATGCCAAGGAGATACGGCCAGAGGAAGTGGAAACATCTGTCCCAACCATAATGCCAAGGAGATACGGCCAGAGGAAGTGGAAACATCTGTCCCAACCATAATGCCAAGGAGATACTGTGGCAGTGTGGCAGTGACAGAGAGAGCAGGGTGGCATACAAACTAGCAGCTGCCTGGCAGCAGAACTGAGCCAAACTGAACTGCTCGGGCATCCATCTACTCTCAAGAAGTAACGTGTCAGAGGGAGCAGTAAACGTCCACTTATTCATTGATAGAAAGCTCCATGTAGAATTTTAAGTGAGAACGAATCAAATGCTATCATGACTAAAATGACCAAACGGTCAAAGCAGTCAATAGTGAAGAAGCTACTTTGGAATCGATGCATTGTATATTTAGTGAAGTAGGTGATGGTGAGGCCTATAGTAATATTGTATCCTCCATTTTACATCACTGCAGACTAAATTAATGCAAGTTCATGGTGCCCATGAAAGTCTGTTGTGCAAATCCCTTATTGTGAACTCTGACCACTGCCCCGAGGCACAATACCCAGGTCAATAACCTCTCAGCTCCACTGCCAGCTAGGGAACAGATCCATTGTTGTCTCTGTCATGGAGAGAGAGAGACAGAGAGAGAAAGAGTGTGGGAGAGCGAGAGAGGGAGAGAGAGAGGAACGGAGGAAGAGAGAAAGAGTGAATCAGAAGAAAACTCTAGTCCAGTCTATCCACAGGACTTAATGAGCACCAATGGTGTGTCTCCAGAGAGAGGGTTCATACTGTCTGCTACACTAGTGGACTGTCTCTGCTCTGAATTATTCATCGGCTCAATATGGGGAGCGACTGACCCTCCTCCTAGCCTCAGTTTCTCTATCTGCTTCCCAAATGGCATCATATCCCCTATATATCCCCTATGGGCACTGGTCAAAAGAAGAGCACTATATAGGGAATAGGGAAGCCATTTGGGACGCACATATGTCTCTGTCCTGGGAGCTCCCACTAGGCCTGACTAGACACAAGATGGCTGAAAGAGAAGAGAGAGAAGCAGCTAGCAGCATCCCAGGGTCACAGGAGTCAGGATGTAACATCTGGAACCAGGGACCAAGAGGGAGGGAGGTGGAATATATCCAGGACCAATTCCTCCAGGAGGGACAGACAGAGGATTCAGACTGCAGGTACAAGGATTAGAAAGAGGACATCGCCGCTAGCGGTCGATTCTGCAAAACAAATAATCAACTCTGGTTTCCTTCCAGAGGACCACAGTGGAAATAAGCCCTCAGTCTTTGCGGTGTAGTCTCTGGCTGGAGAAACCTTCTACTTTTAATTATCCAATTCCCCTGCCAGGTGAGGCTGTTCATGCATTGTGGAGAAGAACAAATATAATCCTACATTTTGTGTCTACATTTCACAGAGAAGATGATCAGTTATGAATAGAACAGATGGGGAGGGAGAGGAGGGTGAATTAGGGGACACAACATGAATCATATTTAATACAATTCATTAATATATCCAGATAGAGGTGTCCAATATAGAGCCAGCGTAACAGAAGTGGCACCCCTGTGACACACATGATGTCATTGAAGCGGGGAGGCTAACATCCAGACTGGAAAGGTGAGGCTGATTAAATTCCACCCATAACGTACGATGCATTCAGAGTAGTGTGTTGTCCCGGATACATACATACATGCTTACGTGCTTCTACACCTGCATGGCTTGTTGTTTGGGGTTTTAGGCTGGGTTTCTGTACAGCACTTTGAGATATCAGCTGATGTAAGGGCTATATAAATACATTTGATACATACAGGCAGGTGTGTGTGTGTGTGTGTGTGTGTGTGTGTGTGTGTGTGTGTGTGTGTGTGTGTGTGTGTGTGTGTGTGTGTGTGTGTGTGTGTGTGTGTGTGTGTGTGTGTGTGTGTGTGTGTGTGTGTGTGTGTGTGTGTGTGTGTGTGTGTGTGTGTGTGTGTGTGTGTGTGTGTGTGTGTGTGTGTGTGTGTGTGTGTGTGAGAGAGTGAGAGAGTGAGACCAACTGAATAAGGCCAGGTCACTTAATTGCATTAACACCCAGGTGGAAGAAGTGCTTGTGTGCTAATTAGGACAGGGGCAGACAGACATGTATCAATAGGAGAGAGAGGAGAGGCTGAGGCCCAAAAGGAACCATATTCCATATACAGTGCACTACTTTCGACCAGGGCCTATAGAGAATAGGGTGCAATTTAGAACAGAGCCAGAGAGCTCAGCTCACCATATAATATGCAGCACCCAATACACTCATTATACCCGACAGTGCTGCCTGTCCTACGGTCTGTCCACTCCAATGGAGCCTCCACTGCCTATCCTACGGTCTGTCCACTCCAATGGAGCCTCCACTGCCTATCCTACAGTCTGTCCACTCCAATGGAGCCTCCGCTGCCTGTCCTACGGTCTGTCCACTCCAATGGAGCCTCCGCTGCCTGTCCTACGGTCTGTCCACTCCAATGGAGCCTCCACTGCATATCCTTCGGTCTGTCCACTCCAATGGAGCCTCCGCTGCCTATCCTTCGGTCTGTCCACTCCAATGGAGCCTCCGCTGCCTATCCTACGGTCTGTCCACTCCAATGGAGCCTCTGCTGCCTATCCTACGGTCTGTCCACTCCAATGGAGCCTCCGCTGCCTATCCTTCGGTCTGTCCACTCCAATGGAGCCTATGCTGCCTATCCTACGGTCTGTCCACTCCAATGGAGCCTCCGCTGCCTATTGGTATTGGTCATAACCTGATGAACACCAAGACTGGTGCATATAGGGTGGTGTTGGTCCAAACCTGATGAACACCAAGACTGGTGTAGATAGGGTTGTGTTGGTCCAAACCTTGATGAACACCAAGACTGGTACAGATAGGGTAGCGTTGGTCCAAACCCGATGAACAAGAAGACTGGTGCAGAAAGGGTGGCATTGGTCTAAACCTTGATGAACACCAAGACTGGTGTAGATAGAGTGGTGTTGGTTCAAACCTTGATGAACACCAAGAATGGTGCAGAAAGGGTGGCGTTGGTCCAAACCTTGATGAACACCAAGACTGGTGTAGATAGGGTGGTGTTGGTCCAAACCTTGATGAACACCAAGACTGGTGCAGATAGGTTGGTGTTGGTCCAAACCTTGATGAACACCAAGAATGGTGCAGAAAGGGTGGCGTTGGTCCAAACCTTGATGAACACCAAGACTGGTGCAGATAGGGTGGTGTTGGTCCAAACCTTGCATTCTTGACTCCCACACCTATCTTTCATTGTGCCACATTTTAAACTGCCACAGATGCATTTGCTCACTGATGTATCCTACATTCAAGGACATGCACATTCACATGTTCAGATGAAGACAAGCCAGAAGAACACACACTGACGCTGCGTAGGCTTCCACTTCATTCTCTACGGCGCACTTTCATCACAGCACTTTTTAGTTGAACACAAAAGGGGGTCAAAGCAGCCAGGCTCTTTCTCCCTTACGCCCACCAGGGCAGGTGTTCTCAGGCGGAAAATACAGACTCAAACAACAACAACAACAACAACAACAACAACAACAACGTCTGCCTCCCAAATGACAGCCCATCTCTGATTCTGCATCCTAATGACTAACAAGGCTAATTAAGCTGTAGCGTTAATGGTAATTCCAGTGTGTGTGCGTGTGTGTAATTCCAGCTCAGCCCCATGATCAGACCATTACAGAGAAAAAAGGAGGGATTTAGTGAACAACACAATGGTGAGCCCAGATATACATTTTAAATGACTTGCCAGGGAACCAGGGAATGATGAAACACAATCTGTTAAGAGTTTCTCCACAGATTAGAGGTTCTATACATCCACCCACTCTTCTCCATAGGAAGGAAGGATTGGGAGAGCTTAAGACCACACAGAACTGGCGCTAGACCAACGGATTTAATATGAATCTGTCCATACAGCAGTACAGCTATCTGTCCATTTAAAAAAGCAGCTTAACTACAGTACAAAACAAGCATTGAATCACAACAAATGTCTGGTTTGGTTCCAGTTGAGGAAGCACAATAACTGCTATAACTATACTACCATACCAACGCTGCTGCATACCCATATTTCCATGTTACAGCTACTTACACAGACAGACTCACTGCCGAGCCACACGATGTTACAACTACTTACAATTCTTATCCCAGTCTGCTGCTCCCACATGCTTCAACAGGGCCACCATTGTTCCTGTTCCCAAGAAAGCTAAGGTAACTGAGCTAAATGACTATCGCCCTGTAGCACTCACTTCCGTCATCATGAAGTGCTTTGAGAGACCAGTCAAGGACCATATCACCTCCACCCTACCTGACACCCTAGACCCACTCCAATATGCTTACCGCCCCAATAGGTCCACAGGCGATGCAATCGCAATCACACTGCACACTGCCCTAACCCACCTGGACAAGAGGAATACCTATGTAAGAATGCTGTTCATCGACTACAGCTCAGCATTTAACGCCATAGTACCCTCCAAACTCGTCATTAAGCTCGAGACCCCGGGTCTTGACCCCGCCCTGTGCAACTGGGTCCTGGACTTCCTGACGGGCCGCCCCCAGGTGGTGAGGGTAGGAAACAACATCTCCACCCCGCGGATCCTCAACACTGGGGCCCCACAAGGGTGCATTCTCAGCCCTCTCCTGTACTCCCTGTTTACCCATGACTGCGTGGCCATGCACGCCTCCAACTCAATCATCAAGTTTGCAGGCGACACTACAATGGTAGGCTTGATTACCAACAACGACGAGACGGCCTACAGGGAGGAGGTGAGGGCCCTCGGAGTGTGGTGTCAGGAAAGTAACCTCACACTCACACTCAACGTCAACAAAACAAAACAAAGGAAATGATTGTGGACTTCAGGAAACAGCAGAGGGAGCACCCCCCTATCCACATCAACGGGACAGTAGTGGGGAAGTTGGAAAGTTTTAAGTTCCTCGGCGTACACATCACGGACAAACTAAATGATCCACCCACACAGACAGCGTGGTGAAGAAGGCGCAGCAGCGCCTCTTCAACCTCAGGAGGCTGAAGAAATTCGGCTTGTCACCAAAAACACAAACGTTTACAGATGCACAATCGATAGCATCCTGTCGGGCTGTATCACCGCGTGGTACGGCACAACGCATCACCGGGGGCAAACTACCTGCCCTCCGGGACACCTACACCACCCGATGTCACAGGAAGGCCAAAAAGATCATCAAGGACAACAACCACCCGAGCCACTGCCTGTTCACCCCGCTATCATCAAGAAGGCGATGTCAGTACAGGTGCATCAAAGCAGGGACTGAGAGACTGAAAAACAGCTTCTATCTCAAGGCCATCAGACTGTTAAACAGCCATCACTAACTTTGAGTGGCTGCTTCCAACATATTTAATAATGAACAATTGATGTAGTAAATGTATCACTAGTCACTTTAAACAATGCCACTTTATATATATATATATATATATATATGTCTACATATCCTACATTACTCATCTCATATGTATATACTGTACTCTATACCATCTACTGCATCTTGCCTATGCCGTTTGGCCATCGCTCATTCATATATCTTTATGTACATATTCTTATTCATTCCTTTACACTTGTGTGTGTGAGGCAATTGTTGTGAAATTGTTAGATATTACTGCATGGTCGGAACTAGAAGCACAAACATTTCGCTACACTCGCATTAACATCTGCTGACCATGTGTATGTGACAAATAAAATTGGATTTGATTTAGACAGACTCACTACCGTGCCATCCTCTGTTACAGCTACTTACACAGACAGACTCACTACCGTGCCATCCTCTGTTACAGCTACTTACACAGACAGACTCACTACCGTGCCATCCTCTGTTACAGCTACTTACACAGACAGACTCACTACCGTGCCATCCTCTGTTACAGCTACTTACACAGACAGACTCACTACCGTGCCATCCTCTGTTACAGCTACTTACACAGACACTCACTACCGTGTCATCCTCTGTTACAGCTACTTACACAGAGACTCACTACCGTGCCATCCTCTGTTACAGCTACTTACACAGACACTCACTGCCGAGCCATCTTCTGTTACAGCTACTTACACAGACAGACTCACTACCGTGCCATCCTCTGTTACAGCTACTTACACAGACAGACTCACTACCGTGTCATCCTCTGTTACAGCTACTTACACAGAGACTCACTACCGTGCTATCCTCTGTTACAGCTACTTACACAGACAGACTCACTGCCGCGCCATCCTCTGTTACAGCTACTTACACAGACAGAGTCGCCGTGCCATCCTCTGTTACAGCTACTTACACAGACAGACTCACTACCAAGCCATCCTCTGTTACAGCTACTTACACAGACAGACTCACTACCGTGCCATCCTCTGTTACAGCTACTTACACAGACAGACTCACTACCGTGCCATCCTCTGTTACAGCTACTTACACAGACAGACTCACTACCGTGCTATCCTCTGTTACAGCTACTTACACAGACAGACTCACTACCGTGCTATCCTCTGTTACAGCTACTTACACAGACAGACTCACTGCCGTGCCATCCTCTGTTACAGCTACTTACACAGACAGACTCACTACCGTGCTATCCTCTGTTACAGCTACTTACACAGACAGACTCACTGCCGCGCCATCCTCTGTTACAGCTACTTACACAGACAGAGTCGCCGTGCCATCCTCTGTTACAGCTACTTACACAGACAGACTCACTACCAAGCCATCCTCTGTTACAGCTACTTACACAGACAGACTCACTACCGTGCCATCCTCTGTTACAGCTACTTACACAGACAGACTCACTACCGTGCCATCCTCTGTTACAGCTACTTACACAGACAGACTCACTACCGTGCCATCCTCTGTTACAGCTACTTACACAGACAGACTCACTGCCGTGCCATCCTCTGTTACAGCTACTTACACAGACACTCACTACCGTGCCATCCTCTGTTACAGCTACTTACACAGACAGACTCACTACCGTGCCATCCTCTGTTACAGCTACTTACACAGACAGACTCACTACCGTGCTATCCTCTGTTACAGCTACTTACACAGACAGAGTCGCCGTGCCATCCTCTGTTACAGCTACTTACACAGACACTCACTACCGTGCCATCCTCTGTTACAGCTACTTACACAGACAGACTCACTACAGTGCCATCCTCTGTTACAGCTACTTACACAGACAGACTCACTACTGTGCTATCCTCTGTTACAGCTACTTACACAGATACTCACTGCCGTGCTATCCTCTGTTACAGCTACTTACACAGACAGACTCACTACTGTGCCATCCTCTGTTACAGCTACTTACACAGACAGACTCACTACCGTGCTATCCTCTGTTACAGCTACTTACACAGAGACTCACTGCCGAGCCATCCTCTGTTACAGCTACTTACACAGAGACTCACTGCCGAGCCATCCTCTGTTACAGCTACTTACACAGAGACTCACTGCCGAGCCATCCTCTGTTACAGCTACTTACACAGAGACTCACTGCCGAGCCATCCTCTGTTACAGCTACTTACACAGAGACTCACTGCCGTGCCATCCAAGACAAAGCAGCAGTGGTGGAGTAGCAAGGTCTTTATTTTAGGGGGAGAAGTGTGATATTTTATTCACAATGCTAAGAACACACTGCAGCTCATTAGTAGAGAGGGTAAAGGAGATAGCAGGAGAAGACCTCGGGTTGGATCCGTCTTCACGGAGCAAGAGGAGTGTCCAGAGACTACGGCCTGTAAATTGTTAATAACCTTTCATTGAGCGGGAGAGCAGCGAGAGAGCAGCACAGAGTATAGTAACATGTCTGATGATAAATTAGCCCCGGGGCCCCTTGTTAAAGTCAGATAGAGCCAGGTGCAAGGTTTAGCTGTAATAGGGTAACCTAGAACACAGTGAAGAAATGAATTGAAATGTGTTATACAACCGTTATAGTTGTGGGCTGAGCTGTTCTCTTCTGTGTTGAACTGTGATGTTCTGCTGTTCATAGACTCCTGTCATGTCTGCACCCTAACACAAGGCCATTGTGTTCTGGAACTGTTGCTCGTATAAAATAACTGTTGTGTAAACAACATGATTGTATTATCAGCCCTCCTCTATATGAGGGACCATCTCCCTAGTGAGCTCTTCCCTGACTGTAAATTAGACCGATCTCCCTCATAGCTGCTTGTATTCAATATTTTTTATATTATACCTTAAATAGTCTCTGCCTAAATCTTTGGGATTGAGTTATCCATTATCCACAACATAGTGAAATATAGCCTGCATTTTAAAATAGATTAGAGACTTTTCTTACACATCACCATAGTGATATGAATATTGTTTTGCAATTTTCCATCACAAAGAGCAGGCTAAATTAGGTGAAGGTTAATTTGGAAAGACTAAATTGAAAGGTAAGTCTATCTACTGCTATAATGTGAAATAAAGTTTTCATGAGTCTTCATACTTTACTGACAGCTACAGTTTACCAACTCAATAAAACTGCTGCATTAAAAAGTACAAGGTGGCATGTTAACCTGCCGCAGCTTGGACTGGATAAAGGAGAATGAGATCGCTTTAAGGCAGAAGATACAGCAATATAACAGGTTTTAAATATATTTATCTGGCTTAGCCTGAGGGTTTTGTGTTGTAAATTGTATAGTGCAGCATGGCAGGTATTTCTATACGGGTGATTACTCACTTTGTCAGAAAATGAATCAAACCTGAATGAAGCAATCAAGGATCATGTCCTGTAGAATGTAGCCTGTATCTATAATACATCATGTCCTGTAGAATGTACCCTGTATCTATAATACATCATGTCCTGTAGAATGTACCCTGTATCTATAATACATCATGTCCTGTAGAATGTAGCCTGTATCTATAATACATGTCCTGTAGAATGTAGCCTGTATCTATAATACATCATGTCCTGTAGAATGTAGCCTGTATCTATAATACATCATGTCCTTTATAATGTAGCCTGTATCTATAATACATCATGTCCTGTAGAATGTAGCCTGTATCTATAATACATCATGTCCTGTAGAATGTAGCCTGTATCTATAATACATCATGTCCTGTATAATGTAGCCTGTATCTATAATACACAAACATCATGTCCTGTATAATGTAGCCTGTATCTATAATACACAAACATCATGTCCTGTATAATGTAGCCTGTATCTATAATACATGTCCTGTAGAATGTAGCCTGTATCTATAATACATCATGTCCTGTAGAATGTAGCCTGTATCTATAATACACAAACATCATGTCCTGTATAATGTAGCCTGTATCTATAATACATGTCCTGTAGAATGTAGCCTGTATCTATAATACATGTCCTGTAGAATGTAGCCTGTATCTATAATACATCATGTCCTGTAGAATGTAGCCTGTATCTATAATACATGTCCTGTAGAATGTAGCCTGTATCTATAATACACAAACATCATGTCCTGTATAATGTAGCCTGTATCTATAATACATCATGTCCTGTAGAATGTAGCCTGTATCTATAATACATCATGTCCTGTATAATGTAGCCTGTATCTATAATACACCATGTCCTGTAGAATGTAGCCTGTATCTATAATACATGTCCTGTAGAATGTAGCCTGCATCTATAATACATGTCCTGTATAATGTAGCCTGTATCTATAATACATGTCCTGTATAATGTAGCCTGTATCTATAATACATGTCCTGTATAATGTAGCCTGTATCTATAATACATCATGTCCTGTAGAATGTAGCCTGAATCTATAATACATGTCCTGTATAATGTAGCCTGTATCTATAATACATCATGTCCTGTAGAATGTAGCCTGTATCTATAATACATCATGTCCTGTATAATGTAGCCTGTATCTATAATACATAATGTCCTGTAGAATGTAGCCTGTATCTATAATACATCATGTCCTGTATAATGTAGCCTGTATCTATAATACATCATGTCCTGTAGAATGTAGCCTGTATCTATAATACACAAACATCATGTCCTGTATAATGTAGCCTGTATCTATAATACATAATGTCCTGTAGAATGTAGCCTGTATCTATAATACATCATGTCCTGTAGAATGTAGACTTTATCTATAATACATCATGTCCTGTATAATGTAGCCTGTATCTATAATACATCATGTCCTGTAGAATGTAGCCTGTATCTATAATACACAAACATCATGTCCTGTAGAATGTAGCCTGTATCTATAATACATCATGTCCTGTAGAATGTAGCCTGTATCTATAATACATCATGTCCTGTAGAATGTAGCCTGTATCTATAATACATAATGTCCTGTATAATGTAGCCTGTATCTATAATACATCATGTCCTGTAGAATGTACCCTGTATCTATAATACATCATGTCCTGTATAATGTAGCCTGTATCTATAATACACAAACATCATGTCCTGTATAATGTAGCCTGTATCTATAATACATCATGTCCTGTATAATGTAGCCTGTATCTATAATACATAATGTCCTGTAGAATGTAGCCTGTATCTATAATACATCATGTCCTGTATAATGTAGCCTGTATCTATAATACATCATGTCCTGTAGAATGTAGCCTGTATCTATAATACATCATGTCCTGTAGAATGTAGCCTGCATCTATAATACACAAACATCATGTCCTGTAGAATGTAGCCTGTATCTATAATACATCATGTCCTGTAGAATGTAGCCTGTATCTATAATACATCATGTCCTGTAGAATGTAGCCTGTATCTATAATACATCATGTCCTGTAGAATGTAGCCTGTATCTATAATACATCATGTCCTGTATAATGTAGCCTGTATCTATAATACATAATGTCCTGTAGAATGTAGCCTGTATCTATAATACATCATGTCCTGTATAATGTACCCTGTATCTATAATACACAAACATCATGTCCTGTATAATGTAGCCTGTATCTATAATACATGTCCTGTAGAATGTAGCCTGTATCTATAATACATCATGTCCTGTATAATGTAGCCTGTAGCTATAATACATGTCCTGTAGAATGTAGCCTGCATCTATAATACATGTCCTGTATAATGTAGCCTGTATCTATAATACATGTCCTGTATAATGTAGCCTGTATCTATAATACATGTCCTGTATAATGTAGCCTGTATCTATAATACATCATGTCCTGTAGAATGTAGCCTGAATCTATAATACATGTCCTGTATAATGTAGCCTGTATCTATAATACATCATGTCCTGTAGAATGTAGCCTGTATCTATAATACATCATGTCCTGTATAATGTAGCCTGTATCTATAATACATAATGTCCTGTAGAATGTAGCCTGTATCTATAATACATCATGTCCTGTATAATGTAGCCTGTATCTATAATACATCATGTCCTGTAGAATGTAGCCTGTATCTATAATACACAAACATCATGTCCTGTATAATGTAGCCTGTATCTATAATACATAATGTCCTGTAGAATGTAGCCTGTATCTATAATACATCATGTCCTGTAGAATGTAGACTTTATCTATAATACATCATGTCCTGTATAATGTAGCCTGTATCTATAATACATCATGTCCTGTAGAATGTAGCCTGTATCTATAATACACAAACATCATGTCCTGTAGAATGTAGCCTGTATCTATAATACATCATGTCCTGTAGAATGTAGCCTGTATCTATAATACATCATGTCCTGTAGAATGTAGCCTGTATCTATAATACATAATGTCCTGTATAATGTAGCCTGTATCTATAATACATCATGTCCTGTAGAATGTACCCTGTATCTATAATACATCATGTCCTGTATAATGTAGCCTGTATCTATAATACACAAACATCATGTCCTGTATAATGTAGCCTGTATCTATAATACATCATGTCCTGTATAATGTAGCCTGTATCTATAATACATAATGTCCTGTAGAATGTAGCCTGTATCTATAATACATCATGTCCTGTATAATGTAGCCTGTATCTATAATACATCATGTCCTGTAGAATGTAGCCTGTATCTATAATACATCATGTCCTGTAGAATGTAGCCTGCATCTATAATACACAAACATCATGTCCTGTAGAATGTAGCCTGTATCTATAATACATCATGTCCTGTAGAATGTAGCCTGTATCTATAATACATCATGTCCTGTAGAATGTAGCCTGTATCTATAATACATCATGTCCTGTAGAATGTAGCCTGTATCTATAATACATCATGTCCTGTATAATGTAGCCTGTATCTATAATACATAATGTCCTGTAGAATGTAGCCTGTATCTATAATACATCATGTCCTGTATAATGTACCCTGTATCTATAATACACAAACATCATGTCCTGTATAATGTAGCCTGTATCTATAATACATGTCCTGTAGAATGTAGCCTGTATCTATAATACATCATGTCCTGTATAATGTAGCCTGTAGCTATAATACATCATGTCCTGTATAATGTAGCCTGTATCTATAATACATAATGTCCTGTATAATGTAGCCTGTATCTATAATACATAATGTCCTGTATAATGTAGCCTGTATCTATAATACATCATGTCCTTTATAATGTAGCCTGTATCTATAATACACAAACATCATGTCCTGTATAATGTAGCCTGTATCTATAATACATCATGTCCTGTATAATGTAGCCTGTATCTATAATACATCATGTCCTGTAGAATGTAGCCTGTATCTATAATACACAAACATAATGTCCTGTAGAATGTAGCCTGTATCTATAATACATGTCCTGTAGAATGTAGCCTGTATCTATAATACATCATGTCCTGTAGAATGTAGCCTGTATCTATAATACATCATGTCCTGTAGAATGTAGCCTGTATCTATAATACATGTCCTGTAGAGTGTAGCCTGTATCTATAATACATCATGTCCTGTAGAATGTAGCCTGTATCTATAATACACCATGTCCTGTATAATGTAGCCTGTATCTATAATACACAAACATCATGTCCTGTATAATGTAGCCTGTATCTATAATACATCATGTCCTGTAGAATGTAGCCTGTATCTATAATACATGTCCTGTATAATGTAGCCTGTATCTATAATACATCATGTCCTGTAGAATGTAGCCTGTATCTATAATACATAATGTCCTGTATAATGTAGCCTGTCTCTATAATACATAATGTCCTGTAGAATGTAGCCTGTATCTATAATACATCATGTCCTGTAGAATGTAGCCTGTATCTGTAATACATCATGTCCTGTAGAATGTAGCCTGTATCTATAATACATGTCCTGTAGAATGTAGCCTGTATCTATAATACATAATGTCCTGTAGAATGTAGCCTGTATCTATAATACATCATGTCCTGTAGAATGTAGCCTGTATCTATAATACATCATGTCCTGTAGAATGTAGCCTGTATCTATAATACATCATGTCCTGTAGAATGTAGCCTGTATCTATAATACATAATGTCCTGTAGAATGTAGCCTGTATCTATAATACATCATGTCCTGTAGAATGTAGCCTGCATCTATAATACATCATGTCCTGTAGAATGTAGCCTGCATCTATAATACATCATGTCCGACCAAGCTGACTCCACACTCCAAGACTGCTTCCATCACGTGGACTGGGAGATGTTTCGTATTGCGTCAGCCAACAACATTGACGAATACGCTGATTCGGTGTGCGAGTTCATTAGAACGTGCGTTGAAGATGTCGTTCCCATAGCAACGATTAAAACATTCCCCAACCAGAAACCGTGGATTGATGGCAGCATTCGTGTGGAACTGAAGGCGCGAACCACTGCTTTTAATCAGGGCAAGGTGTCTGGTAACATGACTGAATACAAACAGTGCAGCTATTCCCTCCGCAAGGCTATCAAACAAGCTAAGCGCCAGTACAGAGACAAAGTAGAATCTCAATTCAACGGCTCAGACACAAGAGGCATGTGGCAGGGTCTACAGTCAATCACGGACTACAGGAAGAAACCCAGCCCAGTCACGGACCAGGATGTCTTGCTCCCAGGCAGACTAAACAACTTTTTTGCCCGCTTTGAGGACAATACAGTGCCACTGACACGGCCTGCAACGAAAACATGCGGTCTCTCCTTCACTGCAGCCGAAGTGAGTAAGACATTTAAACGTGTTAACCCTCGCAAGGCTGCAGGCCCAGACGGCATCCCCAGCCGCGCCCTCAGAGCATGCGCAGACCAGCTGGCCGGTGTGTTTACGGACATATTCAACCAATCCCTATACCAGTCTGCTGTTCCCACATGCTTCAAGAGGGCCACCATTGTTCCTGTTCCCAAGAAAGCTAAGGTAACTGAGCTAAACGACTACCGCCCCGTCGCACTCACATCCGTCATCATGAAGTGCTTTGAGAGACTAGTCAAGAACCATATCACCTCCACCCTACCTGACACCCTTGACCCACTCCAATTTGCTTACCGCCCAAATAGGTCCACAGACGATGCAATCTCAACCACACTGCACACTGCCCTAACCCATCTGGACAAGAGGAATACCTATGTGAGAATGCTGTTCATCGACTACAGCTCGGCATTCAACACCATAGTACCCTCCAAGCTCGTCATCAAGCTCGAGACCCTGGGTCTCGACCCCGCCCTGTGCAACTGGGTACTGGACTTCCTGACGGGCCGCCCCCAGGTGGTGAGGGTAGGCAACAACATCTCCTCCCCGCTGATCCTCAACACTGGGGCCCCACAAGGGTGCGTTCTGAGCCCTCTCCTGTACTCCCTGTTCACCCACGACTGCGTGGCCACGCACGCCTCCAACTCAATCATCAAGTTTGCGGACGACACAACAGTGGTAGGCTTGATTACCAACAACGACGAGACGGCCTACAGGGAGGAGGTGAGGGCCCTCGGAGTGTGGTGTCAGGAAAATAACCTCACACTCAACGTCAACAAAACTAAGGAGATGATTGTGGACTTCAGGAAACAGCAGAGGGAACACCCCCCCATCCACATCGATGGAACAGTAGTGGAGAGGGTAGCAAGTTTTAAGTTCCTCGGCATACACATCACAGACAAACTGAATTGGTCCACTCACACAGACAGCATCGTGAAGAAGGCGCAGCAGCGCCTCTTCAACCTCAGGAGGCTGAAGAAATTCGGCTTGTCACCAAAAGCACTCACAAACTTCTACAGATGCACAATCGAGAGCATCCTGGCGGGCTGTATCACCGCCTGGTATGGCAACTGCACCGCCCTCAACCGTAAGGCTCTCCAGAGGGTAGTGAGGTCTGCACAACGCATCACCGGGGGCAAACTACCTGCCCTCCAGGACACCTACACCACCCGATGCTACAGGAAGGCCATAAAGATCATCAAGGACATCAACCACCCGAGCCACTGCCTGTTCACCCCGCTGTCATCCAGAAGGCGAGGTCAGTACAGGTGCATCAAAGCTGGGACCGAGAGACTGAAAAACAGCTTCTATCTCAAGGCCATCAGACTGTTAAACAGCCACCACTAACATTGAGTGGCTACTGCCAACACACTGTCAATGCCACTGACTCTACTCCAGCCACTTTAATCATGGGAATTGATGGGAAATGATGTAAATATATCACTAGCCACTTTAAACAATGCTACCTTATATAATGTTACTTACCCTACATTATTCATCCCATATGCATACGTAGATACTGTACTCTATATCATCGACTGCATCCTTATGTAATACATGTATCACTAGCCACTTTAACTATGCCACTTGGTTTACATACTCATCTCATATGTATATACTGTACTCGATATCATCTACTGTATCTTGCCTATGCTGCTCTGTACCATCACTCATTCATATATCCTTATGTACATATTCTTTATCCCCTTACACTGTGTATAAGACAGTAGTTTTTTTTGGAATTGTTAGTTAGATTACTTGTTCGTTATTACTGCATTGTCGGAACTAGAAGCACAAGCATTTCGCTACACTCGCATTAACATCTGCTAACCATGTGTATGTGACAAATAAATTTGATTTGATTTGATTTGATGTCCTGTAGAATGTAGCCTGTATCTATAATACATCATGTCCTGTATAATGTAGCCTGTATCTATAATACATCATGTCCTGTAGAATGTAGCCTGTATCTATAATACATCATGTCCTGTAGAATGTAGCCTGTATCTATAATACACAAACCGTCCAACTAAGAAAAATTAAAAACACATAGGCACTGTAGGCACTTAAAGGAAAACTCTTCCCCAAAACTAACTTTTGGTAAAATGCATCATCCTGGCAGACAGCACCACAAATGACCACTATATTACATCAGTGACTCAAGAGAATGTGATGGCTCTCTACACTCTTAGAAAAAAAAAGTGCTTTTTAGAACCTAAAAGGGTTCTTCGGCTGTCCCCATAGGATAACCCTTTGAAGATCACATTTTGGTTCCAGGTAGAACCCTTTTGGGTTTCATGTAGAACCCTCGATGGAAAGAGTCCTACCTGGAACCATAAAGGGTTCTCCTATGGGGACAGCCAAAGAACCCTTTTGGAACCTTTTTTTAAAAGATTGTAAGGTTAGAAGATCCAGTGGTGGGTTGTATTACTGCTACATGAAGTGGATGGTGGGGTGAGGACAGAGAGGAGGCAGAGAGAGGGCTGGTCTACAGCCCTAGGGATTCCTGCTGTGGAAGGCAACAGGCTGAGAGGTGAGAAACCACAGGACATCAATGAGAGAGAAAAAGAGAGTGAGAGAGAAGGAAGGAAGGAGGGGGTAAAAGTGAAAGAGAAAAGGAGAGAGAGCAGGTTGGTTAACACAGTAATGAGGTGAAGGGGCACTCGCCACAAAATGACGTCTTCTCTTTCTCCTCTGTCACTCAGACCCTTCACTCCTCCTCTTCCAGTTACCCATCTTCTGCTGGCTACTGACTACCTTACCTCTCCTCCCCAATACAATCATTACATAGATAGTATAGACATAGACCAGCCAACAATATGTGAATCCCAAATGGCACCCTATTCCCTATAAAGTACAGCAATTCTTTCCAGAGCATTTACCCTTGGATGGTTTACCTTAACAATGTCCTTAGCAGAGCTTCAGTTGAAATGTAAAGGTTGGGAGTTGCTTGGCAACAAACCTAATATCAAACATCACTCTCTTTCTCCCTGCCCAGAGGCTCCTTTGAAAATCTCCCATTTCCCAACTAATTGCTTTCATACTGATATCAAAAAGCAATGTCTCACGGTGTTGTTATCCATTACAT